>NC_142935.1:49164073-49319073 GCF_046866305.1 Octopus bimaculoides | reverse complement strand
CAGTTGAACACTGGGAGTAGGGTTTCAATGTAATCGAATTGCCCCTCCCTCAAAATTACTAGCCTTGTGTCAAATTGTGAAACCAATATTAACAACACCAATGATAATGACAATAAAATAATAGCAATAATAGTTATAAGACTTAGGCTCCTGACCTTGGTACAAATCAACAGACTGAGAAGAGGAAGAAATTGCATTTCACTAAAGAGCACGAAGTATATCGTAAAGGGCTGGCTCTAAATGGTTTTTAAATACTAAGTACAAGAAGCCATAAGAGGGAGAGCTAGAAGTGTGTAGAGAGGAAGAGAGCAAGAAGTGAAAAACATATGTAAGAGCGATGTTCGAGGAGCAAAATGAGGAAGCATTATAATGGAGTGAAAACGGTCAGAATTCTGAGGGATTAGTGAAGCAGTAATACGGTTGAATAAGGTTAGCTGTAATGAAAACCGGATTAAATGGGTAGAAACGATGAGTTAGCACTTTCACAGAAGACAAATGTTATGGTGTAAATTAAGTGCGACAACTGGTTGTGAAAGATGTAAAATACATTAAAATAAATGGGCACAAGTGAGACTGTGGTAAGATGCTTGCTTTCAAAACGCATAGTTTCAGGTTTAGTCCCACTGCGTGGAACCTTAGGCAAGTGCTTTCTGCTATAGCCTCGGACCAACCAATGCTTTGCGAGTGGATTTGGTTGACGGAAACTGAAAGAAGCCCGTCGTATATATATGTATATACATCTATATTTGAGATCAAACCTTTCCAGTCTATCACTCTTCGTAACTACGAAGCTTCAACTATAGAGTCTGGAATGTTGTTGTTGGCACTCCGTCGTTTACGACGTCGAGGGTTCCAGTTGATCCGATCAACAGAACAGCCTGCTCGTGAAATTAGCGTGCAAATGGCTGAGCACTCCACAGATACGTGTACCCTTAACGTAGTTCTTGGGGATATTCAGCGTGACTCAGTGTGATAAGGCTGACCCTTTGAATTACAGGCACAACAGAAACAGGAAGTAAGAGTGAGAGAAAGTTGTGGTGAAAGAGTACAGCAGGGTTCGCCACCATGCTCTGCCGGAGCCTCGTAGAGCTTTAGGTGTTTTTGCTCAATAAACACTCATAGCGCCCTGTCTGGGAATCGAAACCGCGATCCTATGACCGCGAGTCCGCTGCCCTAATCACTGGGCCATTGCGCCTCCACTAGACTCTGGAATAGTGCTGCTGCTACATACACTCTCTGAACCAGTGGTTTTCAGCGATTTTGCATAATGTAGCAGTATAACTAATTCATTGCAGATAAATTTTAACAACAAAATTTGATACGAACCCCCAAGGCCCATACAGGCCGCGGTTCAGAACCATTGCTCTAGAGTTTAGAGTAATGGCTGTCAACCAGAGAATAGCTATTCGATTGACTACAAGTCACAGACTTATTTCTACCTCTGACCAACGGAGATGCTTCTTCTTTGCTTTGCCTCAGCTTATTCTATGGGAATCTCCACCACAGCGGACACCCTGAATTTACATGTTTCTCCTTGCATTAACAACATTGGTTCTAACTAGCCAAGATCCGTGCTAACTACTATTTTTGCTTCCCAGAATGGTGACTCTCTGGAAATTCACATCTTCATCTCACATTCAATACGTAATTTTCTTACCAGTCATCGCTTTGCAGCAGTTAAAGCGAAACATCGATGGAATAAATCTCAACAGACACAGAAAGCCTCTGAAGGCCACGCGCACAATATGTACCCCCTCCCCCCAAAAATACACGCACACAGAGGCTCACAGACACACACAATCATACTTACAGAGATATATATATATATATATATATATATATATATATATATATATATATATATATATATATATATATATGTATGTATATATATATATATGTATATATATATATATATATATATATATATATATGTATATGTATGTATATATATATATATATATATATATATATATATATTTGTGTGCATGTGTAAAAGTATAATAGATATAATATATATAATATATATGCATATGTGTGTGTTTGTGCATGTATAGTGTTATAAAATATATAATATATGCATATTCATACATAATGTATGTGTGTGTATGCGGGCGTGCATGCGTACATACATATTGAGCTGCACACAGAATACGTAGAAATGAATGTAAATATACAATGGATATCAAAATTTTTTTGTGTTACTACAAATCTTAAAAACTGTTTTTTTTTTTTTTTCTAACCTGTAAAGTGTAGAACAAGAATAAGGAAATACACAGAAACAACTCTTCAGTGAAATGTCATAAACACTCCCCTTCCACCCTCGCCATTCAAACCAGCTATATAAAAATATAAAAGCAAAATAGAAAACAAAAATAAAAAAAATTGGTGGGGGGGCGGTAAAGAAAATAAAGCAGAGCAAAATTTAATCATTTTCATTCAATATTTGTGTGACATTTCTCCTGGTAGTCTGTCATGGTAAATCATTGTGACTGTGCCAGAGGACAGACAGTTATCAAATGAAGGTATTATCCCGAGGAAATATATGTAGCCTCACCTTCATAAACTAGCTTCTGAGCTGAATTTCTTAAACATCTATTCCTTTTGTATGGAGATTATTTGACGAGTTGATACCTATCTCAGATATCTTTCTCTAATACTACAACAACTATAAATATTATCATTGTTGTTGTTGCTATTGTTAATAATAATAATAACAGTAGTAATAATAATAGGCTAGATGTATTAATTTCGATGATTTATTGATCTTGTGTTGTAGTAGCGAACAATATCTGCAATTGTAAAGCTCCATTATCTTTTCTGATGGCGTGAACGAGAAGATGTATGCTTCCAAGAATGGTATGAGGGTTGCCAGAGGTGTGTTGATGCTGATCTCTTCTGTAGTTTACTAATGACTCGTTAACAACCGATTCTATATGTGACAGGAAAGGTTTATTGCAGAACTTATTCTTTTCAACGCCATGATTCATCAAGGACTGGAAAAGATAAAATTTCTGAAATTTTCTCATTTCTTTACTGTAAAATCCAGTCACTTTGGCTCTGGGCGAGTAAATGGTGAAAAAAAATTGAAATCGAAGTAGTGAGTTGCATTAGGTCAGAAGATATAACATAATATATGTTATTGATACTATTAGTTGAAGATTAGAAACCAAACTTTTCAAAGTTTGGAATATTTTAAAGGAAAACTGAATTAATTAAATAAAATGGTTTAGAATACCTAAAACGTTTCCTTCGTTTTGATTTTTATTTCTTTGAAAACCATCCTAAATGGCAGTATATACTTAGAGGTACACATCATGTTGACAACAGACATGTTGCTTTCACTCCCACATGAACTCTGCTATAGCTACCAACTTTACTAAATTTCAAATATCTAAACTTGTCAGCCTTTTTATAGTGTTAGGTAGAGCAGAAACAAATTATGTTGTTAGCTTTTTTTCTCACATCTTTAGGAACCCCACTGTTTATGTGCACAAGTAATGAACAATCACTCGTGAAATCCACAGACCTATTGTGTCTGCCTTCACCGATGAGTTGTTCTTGCTGTGCTTTTAGGTCAAAGTTGGCCTTGATAGAACAGATCTTTGCTCAAAACGTCCTTGAGCGAACAGATCTTTGCTCGAAAACATCCATGCCATGGACATTACGCTTTTGTTTTCATTTGAAGCAGTGTTAATACAAAAGCACATTATCCAATGTATATTTCCCTTTGAAAGACAATAATGTATGATTTGGTTTCTATAAAAGCTGATATAGGTTTGCAGAATTTCTTCGCAGAGATTAAGAAATCAGTCACCAACTTCTTTAGGCTCAAAATCTCTGGAACTTCTGCCTCACAAGGTACATGCCAAAATACCCATGTTTCAGAACTCTGTGCACTAGTGAACTGAGTGTTTTATGAATAGATTGTCCTCAAGAGCAAACACCTTATTTTCATGTGACGTACACAGCATAGTCTAGCTTTTTGCGTACGAATCTGCCAGTATATATTAAAAATAAATATGTAACACATTTCATGACATTTTAATTTTTATTTAGACCTTACCTTACATATATGTAGATAACTTAGCGTTAAATGTTTATAAATACATATATCTATATGTATATACAGCAATGCTCCGATATAGGAGCTAATTTGCTCCCAGAGACTGCTCGTAAAGCGACAACTCGTAAAGCAGAGCAATAATTTCCCATAGTAGCAATGTTATAAATCGTAATTCGTTCACAGAAAAATATTTTACCAATAAAATTTATAATGCTTGTACATAAATAGCAATAAAACAACAGTAGAATGTAAAAAACATTTTATGTAAAGTAAAAAGAATGTGAACATCATTTATAGTAAAAAATATTATTATTATAATTATAAATGTAATTATATATGTAAATAAATGCTTACGTTATATACACATATATGTATGCATACATGTATGTGTATATGCGGGCACGCGTGTGGAAGAAAAACTATGATAATATTGTAAAAGACTAAGACGGTGAGCTGGCAGAAACGTTAGCACGCCGGACGAAATGCTTGGCGGTGTTTCGTCTGCCGTTACGTTCTGAGTTCAAATTCCGCCGAGGTCGACTTTGCCTTTCGTCTTTTCGGGGTCGATAAGTTAATTACCAGTTACGCACTGGGGTCGATGTAATCGACTTAATCCGTTCGTCTGTTCTTGTTTGTTCCCTCTATGTTTAGCCCCTTGCGGGCAATAACGAAGTAGGTATTTCGTCTGGCGCTAAGTTCTGAGTTCTAATTCCGCCGAGGTCGACTTTGCCTTTCATCCTTTCGAGGCCGATAAATTAAGTACCAGTTACGCACTGGGGACGATGTAATCGACATAATCCATTTGTTTGTCCTTGTTTGTCCCCTCTATGTTTAGCTCCTTCTGGGCAATAAAGAAATACGAAACGTTAGCACACCGAGTGAAATGCTTAGCGGTATTTCGTCTGTGTTTACGTTCTGAGTTAAAATTCCGCCGAGGTCGACTTTGCCTTTCATCCTTTCGGGGTCGATAAATTAAATACCAGTTGCGTACTGGGGTCGATCTAATCTACTGGCTCCCTCCCCGAAATTTTCGTGCTTTGTGCCTAGATTAGAAAAGAATATTATAAAATACTATAAAATGGCTTAAAATAATATGAGACATTTTTGAAGGAAGGCACAATATGAAGTACTTTACTCAAATATGTAGCGTTTATAGAAGAAGAAACGAACTGATTGATGGTCAGGAAAATCTAGATTTGCAGGATGTTAAATTATACAAAAAGTGGTTGAGAGAAAAGAAGCATTAAGCGTTCGCTACAACTGCCGCTGAAAACCTGAACAGTTCTAAGAGAGGGTTCCATCCACTGTGTTTGTATAAAGGGCATGTAAATGGAAATTCAGTGGTATATGACTCACCGTCTTATTTGTAAAGAACTAGTAAACCCTGCAGGGCGGGTATGAGAATTGAAATGTTAGAATCAACAAAGTGGTTCTTTTAGTAATTAAATATGATCTTTGTCTTAGCAGAAAAATTGAAACCTGAGATATATATGTGATATAATATATATGACTTAATACTTTTCTCCAAATAATTATCGCAACTGAGAGTTCGGTATACACGATCAGTATTTCTGGGAGGTAAGGTGGTAGTGGTGGTGGTGGTGGTAGTAGTAGTAGTCAGGAATATTGTGATACATCGAGAAGTTTTGGAAATGAAATTACAATCATCAATGTTGCACAAGGATTGAGCAAATGGTCCGTGTGATTGTTTGCTCGTGAAATAAATTTAACTATGATTGAAGCATATTCCAGTATAGTTACAACATATTCATGTAGCTAACAGAATTAATTCTGATCCTTTTAAAACTATAAAGGTGGCGCAATGGCAGAATGGTTAGCACACCGGGCAAACTACTTAGTTGCATTTCGTTTGTCCATATGTTCTGAGCTCAAAATTCGCCATGGTCGACTTTGTCTTTCACCTTTCGGGGTCGCTAAAATACGTACCCGTTCAACACTACGGTCGAGGTAATCGACTCACCCACCACCGCAAAATTCCAGGCCTTGTGCCTTTAATAGAAATGATTATTTTAAAATCGTAAAATTCATTATGGGTTATATAACTCCAAGAAAAATGTACATTATATACATTATAGGTTCGCTTTTTTCTCTAATTAAAGAGATTCTGGTTTGCTTATATCAATACTGCTTTGCCTCGGTTCTTGTTCAGTGTTGTTGAAGCTATCCTGTGCAGCCACGTTGTTTATCTTAAATTGCTGCATTGTCAATCAAAGTTTCTGAGGAATATTATTACGACATCAAGTAAAATATTCCTACAATCAATGTGATACCCATTCTTCCGATCAGGTTGATTGAAGAAATATCTAGCATTTATGTTGGAGATAGCATTTATCACAAGAGCAATTAATTATTTTCCTCAACAATCACGCGTCTGCTAACACCAATATTCTGCTGTGTATGCATTGATGTATATAAACTTGTATGTATGGATATGTACGCGTGCGAATGTGCAGGTGTATTGTGCATGGCAAATATACATCCACACATTTGGGTGTAAGTATTTGTAACAGAATTGAATACTTTCCCTTAAGCTCTCGAATTCATGCCAACTATAGTTCGTAACCAGAGCTTATAACTAAAATCCATATAATTACTTTACAAATATGTTCATTTACGCGGGTATATTATATATATATATGTATGTGTGTGTGTTTTGCATGTATGCATGTATGTATGTGTTTGTGAAGGCACATGGCTCAGTGGTTAGAGCGTCGAGCTTAGAATCGTAAGGTTGTGAGTTCGAATTTTGAGCATGACACTTTACTGCTCCAGTTCATTCAGCCGTAGAAATGAGTTGCGACGTCACAGATGCCAAGTTGTATCGGCCTTTGCTTTCCCCTTGGATAACACTGGTGGCGTGGAGAGGGGAGACCGGTATGCATGGGTGAACGATGGTCTTCCATAAACAACCTTGTCCGGACTTTTACCTTGGAGGGTAACTTCCTAGGTGCAATCCCATGGTCCGTCATGACCGAAGGGGTCTCAGCGTATGTATGTGGTTATGTGCACATGTGTATACGTTTCGCATATATATAAATTTAAAGAATGGAGTAAACGCATATTATAACTGCATACTTTTATTCCGACATATGTTTCCAAGAATTACAATTTATGCGATCCATAGGAATCGGCGATGTTAAAAATGTAAAGTTCTCCCCAGGGAAAAGTATGAGAACCAGCTTAAACGTAAGACATTATAATCGGATATCCGATTATAATGTCTTACGTTTAAGCTGGTTCTCATACTTTTCCCTGGGGAGAACTTTACATTTTTAACATCGCCGATTCCTATGGATCGCATAAATTGTAATTCTTGGAAACATATGTCGGAATAAAAGTATGCAGTTATAATATGCGTTTACTCCATTCTTTAAATTTATATATACTCAAATACCCAAAATATCAAGGAGTTTCTACCTTATAAACAGGAGTTACACCACGGTTATTTTGTGATCTTTGCTACCCCGGTACCTATTAACCAATTTATTTTATCCGAGTTATTTTTTACTTGGAGAAAATAAATACATATAATCTATATATATAAAAATGAGAATGTGTGTCTGTCTGTCTGTCTGTGTGAATCCCTAAAACTCGAGAACTACGCAACCAATTTCATTCAAATTTTACACATGCCTTACTTAGGGTTCCAGTTGTGTTTTAGTCAAAAAGAATTATTAACTTCTTGCAGAGTTCGAGCACACGGCAACATAATATCTCCTCCACTATTTAAGTATTACGTGTCAAAAGTGAAACAAAAACACTCATGTCAAATACTTTCACTTTAAAAATGAAACTATTCCACTAACTGAAACAATCACATTTCGATACTGTAGTGACAGATACTTTCACAGAGAGAGAAAGAGAGAAAGAGAGAGACAGAAAGAGAGAGAGAGAGAGATGTATATGTATACATATACATGTATATGTACACCATTTCGATACTGTGATGACAGATACTTTCAGAGAGAGAGAGAGAGAAAGAGAGAGAGAGAAAGAGAGAGAGAGAAAGAGAAAGAGAGAAAGAGAGAGAGAGAAAGAGAGAGAGAGATGTATATGTATACATATAGATGTACACGTATATGTATATATATATAGATCTATACATACATGTATATGTATACATATGTGTAGATGTGTATATATATATATATATATATATATATATATATATATATAGATGTACATGTAATATGTACACATATATACATATATACATGCATACAGATATCTATACATATATACACCCATCACACACACATACACATGCACACAAACACACACATTAGTCATTTGTTTTCTTATCCAAAACTACGTCAAAAGTACTGAATGGATCTTTATGAAATTTGGAAATTATATTCTTTGCATAACGGCCATAACTCCCATGAACATTCATATATTTTTGATGTTGATCAAATTTAAACCCGAACATAACAGATGAGCATTATTTAGAAAATGATGTCACACGTTATCGAGGCTACCATTCTTTCTGGATGTGCAAAAGGGGATGACGTCTTTATTCCAAGAATTCCTCTTACTCCATCAGGAGCAGACATTCCTTTTACATTCAGAAGACTACAATTCCCCCTTCGTGTGACTTTTGCCATGTCCATAAACAGATCTCAGGGTCAAACACTGTCTGTAGCTGGTCTTCTCTTGGAAGAGCCCTGCTTCTCACATGGACAACTGTATGTTGGCTGCTCAAGAGTGGGCAGCAACAAAAAAACTATTTGTATATGCTCCACAAGGGAAAACAAGGAACATAGTTTACAATGAGGTATTATAATCACAACAGCAAGACAGTATGTACATGATCACCTTCTTTTACGAAACTTCATTGACTTTCATATATTTATATTGATATACATATATATACGTGTGTTTGGGTGCGTGTGTGTATATACATCTCTATATGTAAAGATGATGCGTAGTCTAGACGGCGTTTTTAGATTTCATTATTCTCTTTAACCCGGGCAACGCCGGGTATTTCTGCTAGTATATATATATATATAAGTTTGTATGGATGTATGCCTGTATGTATGCGTGTATATATATATATATATATATATATATATATATATATATATATATATATATATATATATATATATATATATAAGCTTATTCATTTATATATACATCTCGAGATACAATTACTTATTTTGTATTCTTACTTCTGTAACTTCTTTTGGACCAAAAGTGTTTAACAACAGATTCTACATACAACGCACAAAAAGCCAACGAATAATATAATGCTATGTCATTCAGTCTTCCTTCTGTGGAAGTCAGTAACGCTTATTAGACACACTCAGCACTGCTTCATTAGCCCGCCACTAAAAAAAGTCTTACTTTAGGGCCTTGTGTGAAGACGGAACTTTATACATTCCTTCACAGTATATTAAGTTACTTGACTATTTTGTCCCAGAGCTCAACGGGAAAAATGTCATTTGGATTGTATTGTACTGGGTTTCATTGACCAGCTGTTCACCTGGTATTATAAAAAACGGTATGTAATTCACAATTTCAGCGTCTCTATTTTCATATTTTGTAACCAGGTTTCATAAGAAATATACCGATAATGAACAGTCTCAATAAAAGAGAGGCAAAGCAATATATAAATATTTTACTTTATGTAAAAATGATTCTACTTAAGGCAAATAAAATGACGTTCTTATAAATTGATCGAGTCGATGTTTATTGTTTAACAAAGAATATATCGGAAAACTGCTTGTGGAATTCTTGCTGAAATTGAAATTATTGATCACTATAAGACATTATCTTAAGATAAAAGTCCCTTGGAAACGCTATTATTCTGTCTGCAAAAACCTAACAACGTTCTCTTTTTCACTCGATTTCTAATCTACAAATGTTCTATGAAGGAAAAAAACACATTCCATGAATTTCGACCAGATTCTAACTCTTTTAATATTTACTGAAATGTTTCACTTCGTACAAATAATCTCCAATTAGTAAATCACATCTTATATCATGCTGACGATATTTAAAAAGAATGAAATCGTGCCATTCATGAATAGGAGCAACCAAAGCCTGTTAGAACTTCGTAATAAATAAGAAAAATAATAAATACATGTGTGAATGTTATGCATCATTTTCCACGTAATTCCTTAATTTCAAATTCGAATTTCCAACCACGTCTCATATGAAAAAGTGATTATCCCCCACTATAATAACTGGAATTCCTATTAAAACCAAATATTATAGATAAAAGATTCTGTTTAATACTTCTCAACGACTACAACAGCAAAAACTAAAGCAATGCTAATTTTTGATAAATATCAACAGTTACAACAGCAACAACAAAGTCATAGCACCAACAGTACTGGTGTCAAAAATGACAATAACAATAAACTTTCTTTCATTCTCTGTTCCAAATTCTCGATACATTATGACAGCAGCTACAACGACTATTGCAACATGACTTCGTCATGAACTTTAATCATTAACAACTACAGACCCTTCAGTAGCAACATTAGCGGCGTCGTATACAACAACCTCAACAAATGTAGTAACAACAATGACACTTGATGAACAACAGCAATTGCTTCAGTAACGCAATAACAATAACATGGGAATCAATCAATCATCAATTTGACTGCTTCGGCAACAACATTGTCAAACGCAAAGCAGTAACAGTTACAAAAATACACTTGTAATAACAACAACAATAAATTTTACAGCATACTGACCTCTACCCGCACCAAGCAACCTGCCGCTCCATCTTTTCTGCTTCTGCTGTCTTGGCTAGTACTTCTGCCACCACCACTTCCACCGCTTCCACCGCTACCACCACCACCACCACCGTTGCCTCCGCCTCCACCTCCGCCGCCGCCGTCACAACCGCCGCCACCGTCACCGCCGCCGCCACCACCACCACCACCACCACCACCACCACCAAAACTCGATGGTATTAATCTTGCAGCACTACTCTTTTGAGAGCCAGCAGCCAGTGTTCAAAGGATGCCTTCGTGTACGAAATGGCCATTAATTTTACAGCTTCCCAAAACAGATGTTCATCCTTTTAGTCACTTCCCACAAGAATGTCATCATCTTTGCGTAGTTCCCATTTCCTCTTCTAAATAATGATGGCTCTGCAAGAAACACCTTCATGGGAAATGTGCCCACTTTTGCTGCCTGCTTTGAGTCATATCCTCATAACTCAGTATCTTCCAAATCTACCATCTTTCAACCCCCTTAGCTCCCTCTCCAACGCACACATGTACACCGTGGGCGAAAATTCTTCCGACTGGTTCTAACCAATAAGTCTACTAGCCATATGTCTCCTCCCTGATACTCAACGGTCACGCATTATGACGTGCTTCTATAGTCACTAAATTTATCTAATCCCTCACTTTCTTGGAGGATATGCACTGACGCTCGTGTGTGTTTAATTCTAAAGAAGAGTAAAACCTTTGGGCATACTATTGCTCTCGCCATTAACACCTTCTAAGTTGAAGGAGACACATTAATAATATCGATTTCTAAAATTTTAAACATCTTCCTACCCTCAATAATCATTGGTCACTCTACTACCGAAGTGCCAGATCCAATGGCTAACCCTAACCCTCTTAAGATCTATGTACATATATATGTGTAGGTATGAACATATATGTATGTATATATGAATCTCTATCTCTCTCTCTCTCTCTCTCTCTCTCTATATATATATATATATATATATATATATATATATATATATATATATAATATCTATATTATTTGATTGAACGCCACGCATCCATTTCTAAGTAAGTTTATCTTAATATTTTTGATGCGACTCTACTCTTCTCTGTTCTCTCTCTCTGTCTCTCTCTCACCCTTTCGTTTTTTCTCTCATCCTTTCTCCTATTCTTTTTTCTCCCCTCCACCGTTTTCTCTCTGTCTGTCTCTCTCTCCCTCTTCCTCCTTTACTCTCTCTCGTTACTCACACGTGACCGTCATCCATCTTTCATTTCCTCACGCGATCCTCTTTTCCTTCAGTGCTGTCGTACAGACTGCACATATTCCTATCTATCTCTTATATCTTTTTGTATCTCCTCTTCTATTCCTATCTACACTTCTATCTTTTTTCTTGTCAAAGACAATATTTCTCCAGCGTTCACTACTTTATCTCGTCTGGTCGACCGACTTTCCATGTTTGTTTTCGTTCGGTTTCCTTGTATGTCTCCACTTGACATCCTGTACCCATGTATGCATATCTATATACATATATATGTACACACACACACACACACATATATATATATATATATATATATATATATATATATATATATATATATATATATATATATATATATATATATATATATATATGTATGTATGTATTTATCTATGTATGTGTGTGTGTATGTATATTATTTATGTATATATATATATATATATATATATATATATATATATATATATATGTATCTATGTAATTGTTACAGGATAGTATCAAAGGATCTTTGTTTAATGAAGATTGTTTACTTGTATGAATTTGTCATGTTTCCAATGTTATGGCTCCTGTCTCTCAAAAGACACGGTGGTTAACGTGCATCATTCTGTAAGGAACATCTTGCCTGTTTGTTGTACAGTCATGATTATGTGGAATAAGCGTACATTCATTTAGCCTTTACATTCTTCTCTATATCGAACCCGCTGGACCTTGAGAGTAAAAGTGCTTGCAATGGGAGTGTGGTAAGGCCTGCCATGCTGCTATGCTTCGCTCTCCGTAGTTACCAATGCAAGTAGATTTTGATATCTAACGGTATTAATTTCTTCAAATATTTCTTTTTCCTCTTAATATATACTGATCGATAAAATGAGCGCAAGACTTAGTATTGTTGCCGCTATAACAGTGCATAATCCTTTGAATACGTAGTGCCCCGGTATGATTGTTGTCCCATGATTGCGATCAGCAAAATACTCTTTGTGTATATGTATTTTTAGGTGCATGTATGTATATGCACATGTGTGCCTTTCACTGTGTGTGTATGTTTGTAGTTGTGTGTGTGTGTGTGTGTGTGTGGATGCCAGTGTACATCATGGTTGAATAAAGAGAATTGCCTCTGACTTGGTTCCGATGGCAGGTCATGCAATAAGCTTGCCCAAAGCTTACATCTCAGACCATAAATATACTGGCCATAATTATTTTATTGTAACAATGTCCACAAATGATACTGGATATCTTAAAAGCATGAGCAAAACCATTAGCTATAACCCAATAATAAAAACGGAGAAAATCTTAGGCAAACTCTGCCACTATTAATTATATCATTGCAGAGAGGTTAAGAACACACTTTAATACGCCTTTACTGTTTTTGTTAGAATTTTCCTCTTTGTTTTTGAACGATTGTTCTACTTTTGTCTTTTATCTCAGGATTGTATAGCCAATACTGTGGTAATTGTTTAATATTGAGAAAAGAAATAATGTATATAAGAGTCTATTTTTATGGTTTGTTTAAACTAGCTTATTCATATTTTACTTATGCAGAGTTACTCACAATTCTTAGATAAAATATTAAAGAGTGGTAATATAATGAACTGGAGAAATGGAGAAAGGTTAAAGTGAAATTAGTAGAATAAAAATCATTTATAACTTGTAAAAATTGGCCATGTATATTTTCAATTAATTAAAAGAATATATACTTGATGAAGTGTCTGCATTGTCCACATATTTATTCAGGTCCAAAAGTATCTTTTTTTTCTTCCGTATTACATGTCTTGCAGTCAGAATAAACAAAGGAATGTCAGCGTGATTCAACCGACCAATATCTCCAAATTTAAAGCCATAGTTATTCTATATATTCTAGATGGGTTGAATACATCGTGAGATTGCCAGGTTATCGATTGCGCAAACTCCTTTACACCCAGTACAATGAACGAATGTGCATATCGGAATCTACTTTAAGGAAAACGATTGAAAATACATAACATTAATATATAAAACGCGGGACATTTTCTAAATAGCTAATGCAAATAGAGACGAATGATATATGATGAAGACCAACACTTCAACAGATGTAGAGAAAGACTCACCGATAAATGTGAACATAGAAATCAGCATGCGCAATACAGGGCTTCTTATCCTGCCAATCAAACATGACCCGGTCTGTTAACAGTGCTGTAGATCTTGCATTAACCTGTGAAGTTGTATGAACGTCCATAGAATTTAAATCTGGTTGGCATAAATCTCCGGCCCGAGAGACTGCCAAGTTTAATATTACAGCCACCCGTCTGTATGTACGTCTTTCTCTTCGTCATTCTATCTATCTATATTTGTACGTATTACTTTATATACATATACATGCATATATATATTCATATATGTGTGAGTGAGTGTGTTTAAGTGAGTATGGGTGTGTGTATGTGTGTGTATGAGTGTTTCTGAATGTATGTGTACATACATACTTATATACGTATATATACATACATGTATCTATATATATATATAATTATATATATATATATATATATATATATATATATACGTATATATATATATATATATATATATATATATATATATATATATATATATATATATATATATATATATATATATATGTGCGTGTGTGTGTATGTGTGTGTGTATAAATATATACACCGTCATATATATATATATGCATATACTCATACATACACAGAACCTGAAGACACGTATATATATATATATATAGTATTTATAGATCTAATATGTCTAAACTCTAATGCAATTTAGACAGAAACAATGGACTTCAAATTTAAGTCATAAAGAAAATATGTAATATTTATCTCGCGGTGTATCCTACATATTTTAGTAACTATTAACTCATTAGTGGTTGCTGAAGGACAGTTCCGTGTTTAGCCTCATCGATATCACATGTGGCTGAAATGTAAATTGAAGAAAAACAAACAAAAGCATTCACACATACATATAAACACATCCGTACACACGCACATACGACGTAGTATCAATAGGTTTCCGGACTAATTCTGTAGCGTGTCAATAGATGGCAACTCACGGATGCATGCGCAGTGAGAGCTAGCGGTGACCTTCATGAGGCAGTGTGCTGAGTGACATTGCTGTGTTTACTTCGCAAGTTGTGAAATTTGTGATTTTGTGATCATGTGCATGTTATAGTTTGCGTTTTTTTTTTTTGTCATGGACAAGTAGTTGGAGGAAAGAGCCAACGTGAAATTTTGCGTTAAACTTGGGAGGTCTGCTACTGAGATATTGAGCATACTTCGGCAAACTTACGGCGTGGGAGGCGATGGGACCAACACAATATTTCGAGTGGTACGGGTGCTTTAAATTGCACGACAGTGTAGCAGCTCAATCAAGAGCAAGCTCATCAGTATTTTTCGATATCTGTGGTATTATGCATCGAGAATTCTTCCCAAAGGACCAAACCGCCAATCGACAGTTCTACTGTGACGTTTTGATGCGTTTGAGAGAGGACATTCGGCGAAAGCGACCGCATCTGCGGTGAGCGAAGAAATGGATTCTTCACGATGGTAATGCACCTTGTCACCGAGATCTCCTCATTTCTGAGTTTCACGACAGAAAAAGAGATGGTATCACTTCAGCACCCAAGCTATTTGCCAGAGTTAGCACTTGCGGGATTCTATCTCTTTCTCAACATGAAAATCAGCTCGAAAGTAACCGTTTTAACACTGTTGTCGAGATCCAGAGCGAATTGCAGAAGGTTTTCGACTCGCTCACGCAAAACAACTTTTAGGCCGAATTCCAAAAGCGGCAGGCGCGCTGGGACTGGTGTATTGCTGTGCAAGGTGACTATTTCGAGGGAAATGATGTTGAAACTAAGCGAAATAAGTTATTTTTATTAAACATAACTAGCCCGTGAACTTTTTAATACCAAATACATGCATGCATACATACATACATACATACATACATACATACATACATACATACATACATACATACATACATATACCTTCGTCCATGTGACGATTGGGTGATATGAGACAGAAATATCTATGCAGTATACAACGGTCAGTGTCAGGAAAGGTATCATGTCTAAATATTGATTGATCGGAGTATATAAGGTGATAAAAGTCCTGACTAAATGCTTGCAGGACTCGTGAGCTTTGAAGTCGATGAGAAGGTTCTTGAGAGGATAACTGTAGGGAGCTAGACAGCGAAACTGTAGTGCAGATAGAAGTAATGAGACGACGGTATTATGTTTTTTTAAGAATGTCATGTTTTAATCATATCTATCAATAACGTTTCTAGTTCAATTCTATTGATAGTTTCAAAAACAGAAAATAAATTGTTTTTACAGTTACTTCAACTCTTGGACACGAGGGTTACGTTTAAAGATTTCAAAATCTCTTTACTGGCGGAATCCTTAGGTTGCCTCGCAGAAGTTACGTTCTGAGCTCAAAGCTGTCTGAGATGCATTTTGCGTTTCATTTTTTTGTGGTCCTTAACATGAAATACTGGGGGCGATTTGAACAGCTGTACAATTCCACTAAAATGCATGACTGTGACATTGTTAAAATCAATATGTCAAGAACCGATTAAAAATGTTTTTACAGCACCTTGTTTTTTTTTTATACAATGTTGTTCACAAATCTTTGAGAATATTTTGTGATAAATATACCTGGGTGATTATATCAACATATACTTCTTATAAATGTAGGATAACACGTAAATCAACCATATAATTCTTTAACTTTTTTAATATTTGTTAAAATGTAAAGCGTTCATTAAGCCGAACAACATCTGTCGCCGCAATGTATAAAAGTGCTTCTCATTGGACTATATTTTAATAGAGTACAGAGGATTAATGACTGGACACAAGACGTCACAATGGTAAAAAAATATATTCATTGCTACCTTCGTAAGTTGTTGGGTTAACAGCGAGGACTATTCGCAAGTTGGAGTCAATTATGAGCTAATCGTGGCCACAACTAAAAATCACGCACACAAAGTGCATCATAAATGATACAAAGATTTGAACCTTTCATCACAGAATTAGTTTGCTAAAAGTTCAACATGTTATTGTGCCTGCATTCAATACGCAACAATGCGATATGTAGATTGGTGCATTAAGCTAACTGTTGTAAATAGAAATATAACCGGATATATATTTTACTATGTTACACTAAGCTTAGACATGAAGGCAGAATATACAACAGGGTCACTGAATGGTCGCTCAAACAGCTAGAAATAGTAACTAAATTGCTCACAAACTATACTCTATATTCCTAAGCTGGAGGAACAACAGTCTGAATAAAATGCAGGATGGTAGCGGGTGGCTTGTCTTTGATAAGAGAAAAGTTTGACCAGAACGGACTTGAAGCTGAACTACTACTACTACTACTACTACTACTACTACTACTACTACTACTACTACTACTACTACTACTACTACGATACACATGTATCGTAGGACAGTCAGCAAACAACAGTGGAAATATACTTACATGTACACTAACACGCACATAAATATGTATACGTGTGTGTGTGTATTTATGCATGCTTATATATATATATATATATATATATATATATATATATATATATATATATATATATATATATATATATATATATATATATATATACATATACAGAATATATTATCGGCACCAATACTTCATCTAAATATGTAACATCAACAAAAGGCAACAATATTGGATGTAGCATGCATAAGTCAAGTTACTGGTTCTTCTATTAAGGTTTAACGGTTTTGCTTTGAACTAGTGCAATCTATACACATTATGCACACACACATGCAAACAAACAAGCATGCACAAATGCATGCACATACATAGAGTTCTGTGGGGCGGTATATACATACATATATATATATATATATATATATATATATATATATATATATATATATATATATATATAAACATATATATATATATATAAACATATATATATATAAACATATACATATATATATATATACATATACATATATACTTTTATATATATACATATATGTATATATGTTATATATATATACGTGTATATATATATATATATATATACATATATATATATATATATATATATATATATATATGTATATATATATATATATATATATATATATATATATATATATATATATATATATATATATATATATATATATATATATATATATATATATATACATATGTATAATATGTATGTATATATGTACGTATGTATTTAATGTGTTTAAAAGGCGGCACAAGTAGCGATGTATGTAGACGCAGGCGAGCATATATAATATACATTATATACATATAATATACTAATAATAATAATGGATGTGGTAAAACGTCTGTTAGAAGTTTGAAGCTCTTCTACATCACACTCTCACATACACACACATTCACACACTTACATGCATACTTATTTACATATATATATATATATATATATATATATATATATATATATATATATATATATATATATATACATATTGATATGTATGTGTGTTTTTACATACACATACATATATATATATATATATATATATATATATATATATATATATATATATGCATGTATATATGTTTGTATATATACACACACACATATATATAAATATACACATACACACACATGCACACATACATACATACTTAATGCACAAACACGAGTTTTTTTTTTAGCCCGTGAACCGTTTTAACAAGACAGCCATTTGGAAAAAGCACTCTTGTCAAGATAGGTTTTTGTCAAACGATATATTACAGTGTAGATGTTTGAATAGATATCTCCCAGTGAATACTGAATTACACTCACTGGATGTATACATGTCAAATTGGAACGCTGAGCTTTACGTCAAATTTCTTTCAAGTAAAAACAGGAGAATACAGAATGGAAACAACAAAGAAATGACGTATGTAGCATATTGATATTAGACATAACCCTCACACACACACTGACAGAGGTGTGTACCTGTGTACGCATAATATACATAAATGTATATAAACAGACATACACACACACCTGTGAAGCTTGTATTTTATATTCTTGGCTATTGTTATCAAAAGTGTATTGGTATCAAAATAGTGCGTCCACGAGTCTAATGAATTTTAAAATAGCCGCTTATTAAAATGAAAGAAGCTGAGGTATGAATAATATAGTAATTGAGATGAATATGTATATTAAACCAAAAAACGTGATAGCTATGGAAACACTTTATGGTGATGGTCGTGGTTAGCAGTCGTGGTTGAAATGGTGGTAATCGTAATGCTGGTGTTGGGAGTGGATATACTCTTGTGTTAAGCTGTTTTGTGCGTCTGTTGTTATTAGTACATATTCTCGTATAGATATACGAACACAAACTGGAGCAGCTTTATAATAGATAAAGTAGTCACAAGTAGAATAATAATCTCATTGGCGATTGAATTTCATCCAAAGCATCTAATGAAGAATAGATTAATTTCACTCAAAGTTTGTTTAGATCTATGTAATTAAATATCATAAGGCATTTTCTCAATCGTTCTATAAATTCGGTGATCCAATGTTATCTGTTCAACGGACATTTGCGGATGCAATAGTTGGACACATCGTCCAGGCGGTATCTCAAAACCATTCAATGTTTCGAACTTTCCAACGTACACATTCAGAAAACTTGACATGAATTCATCAAGCCTCGGCCTAGGTCCAAACGGTATTCTACTGACCCCACACGTCATCTTTTTGGAACTACTGGTAGTTAGATGCATTCTTAGCAGCAGCTACGTTGTATTTTTATGGTTCTTCTGTGGAAAGCTTCTGAAATGCGAAGCGTTTTATGGGCCTTACTAAGAATACAACCTGCAAACTTCCGTCACTAACCTCCACTGTTTAACATCTTGCTCACCACCCATTTTTCCTGATATTTCGTTATTTTCCTCTCTAAAACTTCCGATAGTCCCTCTCCTCAGAGCATTCTTGATTCCAATGGGATTAATTTCTCTGCTGCCTTGGGAACGAAGATGTTATTTAGTCTCAGCTTTTCCTGGGCGATGTGAGTTAAAAACTTAAACTGAAAATTTCTCAGATTGCTTAGAACACTATCAATAAAACCAATAACTGTGATTGTCCATATACAACAAAATCATATTGTTACATAAAAAGAAAACATAAATTCACATTGATTACGGTGTGAATATATATTCTGATGTGAGTATTTTAAAGAAGTACATTTTATATATTGGAATTTTTGATAAAGAGCATATACTTTGGGGGTCATGAGTATATTAACCTGAATCAAAATTTCTGATCGTTGTTAAACACAGAGAATAAGTTACTCAGTGAGTATATGTATGTTTATGTGTATATATATATATATATATATATATATATATATATATATATATATATATATATATATATATATATATATATATATATATATATATATATATATATATATATATATATATATATATATACATATATATATATATATACATATATATATATATATACATATATACACAATGTATATATATATATGTGTGTGTGTGTGTGTGTGTGTGTGTGTGTGTGTGTGTGTGTGTGTGTGTGTGTGTGTGTGTGAGAGAGAGTATATTACCGAGACGTTGTTTCACAGGCGGATGCCCTTCCAGTCACCAACTCTTTACTGTCTTTCAAGTAATGATTTATTCTTATTGTATGAGTTTTGAAAACACAGAACAAGAAGGAATGACAACAAACCATAGTAATAAGTACTATAGTTTCCTAAATTCTCAGAAAATGGATCACTCTCCCTTGAAATTACGTAAAAATTAATTCTATTACAATTTTATTCCTAGATGTAAATGACAGTCGTTTTTAAGTATTTTCACAAAGGGTGAGCGTTGTTCGTAAATGATATATTAAACCATAACATATTCATGTGTCATATACTAGAAAAGTATGCTCATAAATTTCATATTAATCCGTTTGATGTGAATCCTATTGATGCTTGTATGGAAATAAGTTTTATTATATAAAAATATAAAAGGTGTTTTACGATTAAAATTCGTTATAAATATCTGAATCTAAAATAGTAAAAGATGTGTGTGTGCAAACACACAAACACACACACATATATCTATATATAGATACAAATATATATTTATATACATACATTCACACATACATATTTATATATATACATATTTATATATGCATACATACGTATATATACATATATACACATATTTATATATGCATACATACATTTATATACACATATACACATATATATTTATACTGTTATAAATGAACATATACATATATTCACACTCATCTGTCTATTTATCTATCTACTCTCCTCTCTCTCTCTCTCTGTTTATATATAAATATACATATATATACATGAATACATATATATACATGTACATATATATATACACACATGCACACACACACACACACGCACACACACACATATATATATATATATATATATATAGATAGATAGATAGATAGATAGATAGATAGATAGATAGATGGATAGATTGATAGATAAATAGTTAGATAGATAGATAGATAGAGAGAGAGATAGACACGCACACAGACAGCATGATCGATATATATATTTACACGCATACATATGTACTGACATATGCATACATAAATACATCAGACTTATATGCATGCATATATATATGTGTGTGTGTGTGTGTGTGTGTGTGTGTGTGTGTGTGTGTGTGTGTGTGTGTGTGTGTGTGTGCATGTGTGTGTGTCTGCATGTGTGTGTGTGCGTGTGTGTGTGTATGTATGTTTATATATTCTTGTAGAGTCTAGTTTCGTCTTCTTTGCTACACAAAAATGATAGACTGATAAATGGATGTTGTTACATTTAAAAATATTCTTTGGGAATCTGCTGGTGGTTATGTGGGTGCTTCTACATTAAAGATGACAGAATCCTTTTATCAGAAACAAAAAATATTATTAGTTAAAATTTCTATAAAAAATATATGAACCTCAGTAGACAAAGCTAAGTACTATATATTTATATATTCGTTTAGATAGTGTCCCTCTCATCTTTCTACCATAAAAATAGTTTGCCAATAATAGATCAGTGCAGTTATCTTATAATAGTTAAAGAATAGTGATTAAGTAAAACAAAACAAGCTCATGAATTGTACATTACAAAAATAATTATTTGCTATTAATGATTGGCTGAGTAGATGAAATTTAAATATAGAATAATAATAAATTTGATAATTATAATGATTAAAAGGAATAAAAGAAACTGATAGAACATTTAGAAACATATTTTATGAAAATATTATCGAGTGATCAAAGGAAAATGATTTCTGTTTTAGATACTTGGTTAAATTATAAGGAGAGATATATTCGTAATTTTATTCATCGTTTTGTCAGATGACAAAGGGTAATGGCCCTGTCTTTTTTTCAAGTTGTCTGAGACTGGCGAGGGAAATATCCCAGCACCACCGTCAGCTTGGGTGTACACTTCATTTGCATTACTATGTGAAGTACACGGCATGCAAGTTGTCTATGCATGCAAGGTGACCCCTTCTTAAGTCTCCAATATATCACAAAGAAAACCCTGCGACTTTAGGGCTAGTACGGTTAGCATCAGAGTCATTGTAGGCATTGCTAACAAAAGGCAAAGAAACGGAAGTGATACCACATAATATATCATCCAATGATTTAACAGTTCCTCTAAGATATTGTTCTTGATTGATACTATTTATCAAACCTGAAAGGACGACAAAGTTGTCCTCCATGTGCTTTAAAGACTGCCTCAGCAGAGAGATCTGGTTCATCTAATGGCATCCAAGGTGAGGTGATTGTGTTAAATCCGATGAAATGTTGCGATCCGAAGCGGTCAATTTAACTGAAATCCGTATAGTTTTGTTCAGCCAAGTTTCACTGACAAGTGTTTCGCTAACCTAAGGCTGTGTGACAAGAATTTTTCCAAAGTGCCCTACCCTGGAATTGAACACGATACCATGTAGTTTCAAGCGTCATATCCAAACCCCATCATGGAACCCTTGTTGATATATTACTGGCACTTCATTTATTTTAATTACATTTTTTCTGATCAAGTTTTATACTCGAACGATCATCTTACGTATGTTACAGCACCAAAATACATCTCATGATTGTTCATGTCTTTTGTCTAATTGTTGCTGGGGTTGAGTGTGAATATTCTAGTTCATTTCATCATGTTGAACGGTTAATCCCTGCACATTTGTCTTCTCTCTCCGTTTATTTTTTTCATGAATTCGCATTCATATTTCCCTATCACCATAAGCTGGATGGATCTCATATCATTTTGCCACCGTTAGTTTCAATCCTCCGGGTTGTCTCCCAACAGAGTCCTTTCTTACCTAGCACATACAGCAATAGGAAACACTATCCAACTCTTTTATACGTTTTTCCATGTTGACTGGTTTCATGTTATCATATAACTATCCCTGAAGATTTAGTTTGCGTTTGTCTAGAAATTCTTGTACACTCAGTATAAGTTCTGATACGGAGTTATTACTCCCATACACGTGTAGCTTGCAGTATGGCTTGCTGAGTCACATTTTATTCGTATATTTAATTTGTCACATGGTTTTATGGTTGAATGCTCTTTACTGGCTATATAGAGTACGTTTTGCCATTTCACCGGCAATAGAAATATTGCCTGCGACTGGACTAAAACATTCTCTCTGGAGTTACTCTTTTCACAGCTGCACTTCTGCGATCTATGTACATTTATTCACGTAAGTAAATTTGAAACACAAGTAAAAGGTAAACGAATTTCATGCGTTTACAATGATGTGTATCCTAGTTATTTGGTGAACTGAACTAACGATTCATATGATTATAAGTGGGTAAATATTTACTAGATACGCGTATCTTTGACATAATTCTCCATTAGAATCACCACAACACAATATGTAACAAATGCTAAGCTCATACGATTTCAGTTAAAGTTCATCTAGCGTGTTTTCCGAATCGTTTTCTCAATTTCACTTACAAAGCTTAAGTGGACAATAGATTATCGTAAAAGAAAATACAAAATATGCTACACAGTGAGTTTGAATCTAAGCCCTCCCGATTACTAAGGAAACGTTCCAACCACTTAACTACACGAGCAAACGCACTCACATTACTGACATATACATGTAAATGTAAGTTTGAGAAAATATATATATATACGTGTGTACGTGCCTACGTATGTTACAAATAAGCAAACGTACACGTGCACATAGACTCTCTAAAACGTGTATACACACACACACGTGTATATCTGCGTGCTTATATGTAAGTAAGTATATTATTCTTCATTCAGCTGTTACGAATTTACAGGAAGCTATTCAGAAATTAACTATTAGCTCACACATACATATACATGTATGCCTACACACATGAACAAAAATTTGCTTGAGTGGCTGCATTGTTCCATAAAAGGATGATGGACTAGTTAGCTAAATGATTGAATGGATAGATGAATGAATAGAAATGTACGTTTTTGTCTCCGTTTAAACCATTTTCCACATATGACTGAATTTCGGTTGCAAGACAATGAGTATTTTCCATAAAAATGGTTTGCTGTCCTGCATTTTCCTCATTCTTCTTCCTCTCCCAGGACCTGTGCCACTTGGAAAATAGACCGACACTTTATCCAATAATTTAGGAAACACAATGCGTAGTTCGTTATCTAGAAAACTAATCAGCCATTTTGAAAGGCAGTTTATATAAAGTCGGCCATCTTATAAACTATTGTTCTTTATTTTTTCAGCATTGCACTTACTTCCAACAACAGCAACAAGTCAAACTAACAAAGAGATCTTTATGTGGTCACTCAACCTGCTAGAAATGACAGTCTAATCTTTCTCTAATCTCACCCTGTCGTCTTAAAATAGACATCTAGAGTGACCTTAAACGTGATAGCGAAAAAGAACTGAAGAACAATGGATATAATGTGGTTTTTGTATCACTGCATCTAAATAAAAGAGTGAATAGTCATGGAACTTCTTTGATCATAAGTCTATTTAATAACGGTTGACCTGGGGCTAAATACAATAACAGTTACAAAATGTGAAAAAAAAATACAAGCAAAACATTTCTGTTAAATTATTATTACTATTGATGTTGGCGAGCTGGCAGAATCGTGTGAGCGTCGGAAACATGTGCGGCATTTCTTCTGACTCATACCTTTTTGAGATCAAATTGCGCCGATGAC
This sequence comes from Octopus bimaculoides, assembly GCF_046866305.1. Taxonomy (NCBI): domain Eukaryota; kingdom Metazoa; phylum Mollusca; class Cephalopoda; order Octopoda; family Octopodidae; genus Octopus; species Octopus bimaculoides. Next base: position 49,293,840 of record NC_142935.1, on the reverse strand, counting down.
TTCGTCTTCTTCCTTCAGCGTCGATTACATAAGTACCAGTTGAACACAAGCACGACGTAATCGTCGAGTCCACTTCCCTCAAAATTTCAAACGTTGTGCCTATATTAGTAGGGATTAAAGGCAGCAAGCAGGTAGAATCGTTAGCACACCTGATAAGATATTTAGCAGTATTTCTTCTTGCTCTTTACATTCTGAGATTATATTCCGCCGAGGTCGATAAAATAAATTCCAGCTGGTGTAATCGACTTAATCCATTCCCTAAAATTGGCCTTATGCCAAATTTGAAACCATTAGTCTGCTTTAAGTTCTCAGCTCAAATTCTGCCGAGGTCGACCTTGGATTTTATCCTTTTGGGGTCGATGAAATAACGTCGATAGTTTGACATTTATAATTATTTTTTTATTTCTCTTCACTATTATTTCTTTAACCTATAAAACAACTGTTGTTATCGATATGGCAACTAATTTTGTGGTCAAACCAAGAGAGTGTTAATCCTTTGTATAATATACATGAATGCAGAGCAATATCTACATGTTAAATAAACATATTTAGTGTCACTGTGAAATTAAACAAGCAAGGAAAAAATACTGGCACTCGCTCCATCGGCTGTGACGTCGAACATTGCATTTGATCCGATCAACGAAATTACCTGCTCGTGAAATTAACGTGTAAGTGGCTGAGCACTAAACAAACACGCATTCCCTTAGCGTAGTTCCCAGGGAGATTCAGTGTGACACAGAATGTAGCATGACTGGTCCTTTGAAATCAGGTACTACTCGTTTTTGCCAGCTCAGTGGACTCAAGCAACGTGAAATAAAATGTCTTGCTCAAGGAAACAAAGCGCCGCTGGTAATCGAACTCAAAACCGTGAGATCGTGAGCCGAATACCCTAACCACTAAGCTACGCGCCTTGAAATAGAACAAACAGAAACGCCAAAACTATCGCGACTACCATGAAGATAAGCAATACCCTGAATAACGCTATCATCATAATCCTCACACCATCACCATAACCGCCTCGCCACCACCACTGTCACTATAACCAACTCAGGTACTACCACCTAAACTACCCGACTACTACTGCTGTTCGATACTATTTCTATAACTGTCTTATCACAGACAACACACTTATTACTACTAAAACTATCATTATCAACATTACAACTACGAGTAGTCTAACTACCAGTTATCAATACTATCAACATTACCATCACCACCGTCACTATAAATCCACCCCACCACCATCTCTATTGAATACATCTACATTTATTTAACACTGACTGTATTTAAACAGTAAACAGAATAAGAGTGTTATATTGGAGTAATACATAGCTTTTCATCGTTAAAAACTACTCGAAACCAATTTCAGAAACTTGCTTGGCTGAATTGAAAAGCTTTTAGCTACAACAACGTTTTATGTTGTCTTTACAACAGGAGGGGTAGTCACTATTTAGTTAGAGTGGGAATGGAATACATTACCTGTGGGGATCAGAGAATCTATGCAGGACACTCTCACTCTCACTCGCACGCACATTCTCTATACCGCTCTCATTCTCCAATTTCATTTATTATCTCAAAGTCTGTTTCAGTAATTACCTTTCTGTTTGTCTGTCACTCTTTCTTATCTGTCTCCGTTTGTTCCGTTACTCTGTTGCACAATATTTCCTTTGTCTTTTTAATATCACTTCCTCTCTCAGTATAGATTAATATCTCATTGTGTTTATAGGTATATACATACATTGACACTTTATATATAATAGAGATGAGATTAACTGCATAGCATTCAATAGCGAGCAAGCAGAGTTTAATGCAATATTGTCAACAGTTAAAATCTGGTACGGCTACAGTCTATTTCGTGAAATTATTTCAATGTTTTACATTTTGTTCCCCATTTCTTTTGCGCAAGAAGTTGGTATCGACAACGATATGAAACTCAAAACAGGGGCAAGACCAAGCGTTTTATGCAAATATCGCATAAATTCATGAAACAATTTAAGGTGGCGAGCGGGCTAAATTGTTAGCGCGCAGGTACCGTGTGTTTTTGCCTTTCGTTCTTTTGAAGTCGGTAAATTAAGTACTTCTCAAGCACTGGGGTGGATGTAACGGACATAAACCTATCACGAAATTAATGGCCTTGTGCGAAGTTTTGTAACCAGTTTCATGAAACAGTTTGTAGACATATGAAATCTTAATTTCTCTTTGTATGAATGTATTTATTTATGAATCTTTCATTTTTCATATTTTACTCGTTTTAGTCTATGGACTACGGCCATGAAAAGGCACCGCTATGAGAGGTTTAGTCAAACAGACTACCCTTACTCCGGTACTTATTTTAAAATCTTGTCACTTATTCGAAGCTCTCTTTGTCGAACCACTAAATTACATGGAACGCAAGCAAACCAACATCAACAGTCAGGCCAAGAGATGCTAGGGGATAAACAAAGACACTCAAATATATGTATATATACAAACATGCACGCATATATATATATATATATATATATATATATATATATATATATATATATATATATATATATATACATATATATGAAGATAAATTAAATATAGAGATATACTATTCACAATCCAATGATTTATTTATATTACAATATTACATTCAATACTATGAATATAGTATAACATAACATAATATTATATAACATAAATAATTATAAAAACCATAAAAGGCCAACAAATTGTTTCGACTTATATATATTTCTTCTGATATACACAATCGCAGTTCCCTTATGTATACAGTTACTACAGGTTCATGGTTTAGAAAAAAGACGAAATTCTGTGTGAAAGGACGGTTGGATTGTAAAAATTAATTCAAATGTCTATGTATTATGACCGTGAGCGGTAACTATTCAATCATGCATGAATTACAATTAAAAAACAGCAAAAGAGCTTTAACAGACGATACAGTCAAGATAGTGCAATCCGCAGCCATTGAAATTCACTTCATTATATCTCAAACACATACCAATTGAAACCCTTTCATGTCCATGATAGTCACCTGTCACCACAACATACAACAATATGATATATGTGTATATAAATGTATATAATTAAGTATGCAAGTCTTCTCCTACGTATAACTGCAACAAAAATATATAAACAATTACATCTTCAATACAACTCTTTTATTTATTTAAATTAACTGGTATCAAACAATTATTATTTAAATTAACTTATAATAATCTTCTATATTTATTATTTTCTCGGGGCTATAATTCTGTAGTAGAAATGAGTAGAAACCTAAGGAAAAAAATTTTTTATTTGTTTACTTAATTTATCATAAGGAGAAATCCATAATAACTGTTATTATAGATTTAAGACTGTAAATGTGATAACCAAAATACACAACTAATTTTTTTAGGGTTATGAAGAAGAAGAAGAAGAAGAAGAAGAAGAAGAAGAAGAAGACAATTCTCAAGGAGGTATTGATGACGATAAAGATGGTGGTGGTAAACATGGAGATGGTACCAGTGATGGTGAGGGTGCGGATAATGCCGGTGGCAATGGTGGTGTTGATTATTATTATTATTATTATTGGTGTTGTTGTTGTTGTTGGTGGTGTTATTGTTGTTGTTGTTGTTGTTATTATTATTATTATTATTATTATTATTATTATTATTATTATTATTATTATTATTATTATTCAGTAGTTTTATTTTTATAGCGTGCTTTCACTGCACTGCCGAGCGCAGCTCTCTGTGCCTTGGGTATATGCTGTGGTTTGCTGTGATGCTCTTATGGTTACTGTATTGAAAGTGTGTTGCGTAGGATGTGTGCAGTGCCCAGTAGTGCAATTTTCTGTATGGTATATATATTTGTAAGTCCTGGTGTTTTTGCTATGTATTTGTCCAAATATTTTTTTTTATCATACCTAAGGCACCTACTACGATAGGAATTGTCTCTGTTTTTAGATTCCACATTCGAGTCACATCTATTTCCAGGTCTTTCGATGACATACTGTTTATTCTTTTTCCTTTGTTCCAACGTTTTGTCATCTTGGTTTTACAGTGCATTTTTGTGTGTCCAATTTTATCCCAACGGAAGAATTCCACTTTCTTAAATGAGCATTTTTTTTCTCAGATGTGGACCTGCATATGCAAAACATGGGTTTATTTCCTGATTCTTGTCCTCTTTGTACTGTATTTTATTACACACTTCTTTTCTATTCTGCCTATTTCACACTTGTTTCATTTGGGAGCAATCTTTATGTTTAATGTTTCTCTGTTTCGCGTCTTAAATCTACTATTCTTTCACACTCTTTTGACACTTCTTGTAAGGTTACAGCTTGGTCTTCGTCCAGTTTATCGAGAATTCTTCTTACTTCAGTGTTTTTCTCTGCAGTTAGTCTCTGAGTAAATATCAGACACTTGAACTTATCTGGCGTTACTTCGTCCAGCTTGAACTTTTCACATTCTCGGTTAACTCTATCAGCATATGTGATGTAGTTTTCCTCGTTTTTTTTTTTTTTTTTTTGTATTTTCAAACATTTCCAACGGGTATTGAACAAAGAGCTTTTCTCACTAAAAAGTTTACAGAATATATTTATTGTATCTTTAAAGTTTATATCAAAAGTTTTTTTTTTCGGGATTACGTAATTGCTCTAACGCTCAAGTTCTCCTGCTGCCAGTTTTCTTAGGATTAAACGCGTTTGTATACCATCGTCTTAATCTTTGCCCTCTTTATTGAAGATCTGTTCGTATCTTCTATAATAAACCTCGAAGGTAACTCCTTCGTCTGGTTCGTACTTAAACTCTGTTATTGAGTTCGCATCATAATCTAGCGAGAACATATCAGCATATCCTGACGACTTACTCTTCATTAATTGCAGCATTTGTTGTTGTTGCTTCTGCTGTTGTTCTTACGGTTATAGCTACTGGTGTTGTTGTTCTTTCAGTTGCTGTTGTTTCTGTTTTTGCAACTCGAGCAAACCGGCCAACAGATTTTCCATAATTTTACAATATTTTCCCCGTAAAATTCGCACAAAAAATAACTTTTACAAGTTTGTTTCTTCCTCGTGAGTTTGTTAATTCCTAATCCCCACCGTTGTAATCCTTAATGTCGGATTGTTAAAATGCCCACTGTGGTATAGCAGTATAGTTAGTAAAACAAGTAAGACCAGAACTATCTATGACCGTCTATTTTGTACTCTCTCTCTTTATACTGACCGACGTCACCTTATTTATAGCGACTAGCACATATCACTCGTCACGTGAGTGGGGTATACTATTATTAGTATTATACTCATAACAGAAAGGTGGATATTAGAGGTGCATAGCTATTAATGTTTTTGAAATTACATAAAGAGATGTCTCCATACTAGAATATTGGCATAACTACAGATGTCTGCGTCCCCACCCTCCGAATTTGGATGATCATATCTTTCAGAAAAATGGATATTTTAAATGAAATTCTGTACAAAAAATTCCGAATATACAAAATATGGGGGGAGAAAGTATTTTAGGAGGGGTGGGATTGGGAATTTCGGAAAATTCACCTGAGTCCATTTCAATTTGTCTTAACTTTCAAGATAATGAATATTTTTTTAATGAAATTCTCTAAACATATACCTCGGACTATGTAAATTCCGAAGAATTAGGAATTTTGGGTGAAAATAATTGGGAGTTATTTTTGAGAACCGTTCCCCATTCTGCGGTGTTTCGGAACAAGTCGTCCATATTTGTCTCTTTTTCTCCGTTTTGTGCAATTTTGTGCATCCGTAGATTTCTACAAACACACATACATGTAATTAAGAAAGTTCAAACGGGGAATTATTTCATTCAGTATCATGTTTATTATAGAGATTATGTAAAAATTATACTTTACACTTCTATATTTAATTTTGCGTGTATATTCCTTATTTTTGCTTCTGTTAACTCACGAGGATAATGTTGTCGGCTCAGCGGTTCAGTTCCTGAAAGGAGCCGTGGTTTGAGTCCATGAGCAACGCACTTCAGTTTGAATGAGTTGCGGCCGAGTGTTGGAGCAGATTTTTCTACCTCCCACTGTTACATAGTAGGGAGATTTAGATGATTTTTTATGTGCTTGTAACAATATAGTTACCTAAAACTATTACCAGAGACATGGTACATATTAACAAGTCATACACACACACAAACACACACACGCACACACGAAAACATAATTGAATGTGTGAATGTGTTTGTATTTAAAGATCGAAGAATACTTAACACCCTTTTCTTTTCACAAGTAAGGGCCAATATTTAATTTGAAATTTGCCTTGTTGGCATTACAAATTATTTGAGATTATTTTTTCTTCATATCTCAGTGATTAAATCTACCTTACTTCAGCCATAGCTTTAGGTAGTTAAACACAATTCAGAATAGCTATGAGAAGCTCTCACCAAAAATGTCTGTCGTATGTAAACTTCATATAAACGTTCATATATGGCATTCCATTCGTAAATGACAACTTAAATAGCATAAATATTTACTCATCTAGCGAAGCATTCTAGACATGGTTCCTTGCTCAGAGACATTATAATAGGCCAACCCGCCAGCATTTATGCATACATACATGCATACATACAGACAGACAGACAGACATACATACATACACATGTATGTATACAGTTCTGTGTAAATATAAAGATAATGAGTGATAGAGTGAGAAAGATATATATATATATGTGTGTGTGTGTGTGTGTGTGTGTGTGTGTGTACGCACACTCACAGACCTGTAAATAATCCTTCCCCACATCAAACATACAAACTCCTATCAATCCATCTGTGATATTCGTCATTGATATAAATATGTGGAATTGCACGCATGTTGTGTAGGTGTGTAGGTATTTTTTAAATGTTCATATATATATATATATATATATATATATATATATATATATATATATATATATATATATATATGGTAGCAAAAAATAAAATATATTTTGTTAATCAACCCTTTATTACTAGACTGTTTTGTTATTCAGGATTGCCGAATAGAATGCATCTGAGCAACGGATCATATCTAGAATGCATTGCCAGCCGAGAAAAATATTTAAGATGTCGTTTACGAATGGAATGTCAAATTAGATATTATATTGAGTTGTATGGAATTTACATAGTTCCAAATGCTCAATAAATAGGATTATAAGACGTGTTGTGTGTGTATTTGTACATCACTGTTTGAGTATATGTGAGTCTCCATGCTTCATGATGAAAAGTTCGTACGTTCGTAGGTGCAGAAGCACATACATACGCATATGGATGTGCGTAATTCCGTATAGCGTAAAGCCATATCAACATTTTTATATCTTATGTGTGCATATTTCTGCGTGCGAATTTGTTTGCATGAACGCATATATGTACGTGCGCGTACACACACACATACATATATATATACACATATACAATACATAAATGTACATAATACATACAGGTATATATATATATATATATATATATATATATATATATATATATATATATATATATATATATATATATACATACACGCGTGTGTGTGAGTGTGTGTGTGTATGTATATATGTATATATACATATATATGTATAATTACATATATACCTACATTGTATACATATATACAGGGTCTTGCAGATGAATTGAGACCAATTTTAATCCGTTGACTTAGTGGGTTTAACATTTTAGTTTTTTGACAACACCTTGCTTGCTTGAAAATCTAATTCTCCTCTTTATTTTTCAGGTAAATAGCGAACTGATTCGACAATAAAAAGTCATGGAACAACTGAATCTTTCCACCATTGTTGTTTTGGCGCGCGATGGGCGCAATAAAATTGTTACGTTGACGAAAACTTCTAAAGGCAATAGTTTATCGTGTGTATAAACAATTTAAAGAAGAGGGAAAGATTGATAGAAAAGGACACAAGGCTCGAAGTGATTCCAAGTGCAATCCAAAGTTTCTTGCTGGTCTCAAGTACTGGGTTGAAGCAAGTGAGATGAATCGCAGAAATTCTTGAGTGATTGCATACAACCCTTCTGACGTCCCATGTGTGCTTCTGACAAATAATTCTGCCTCAGTGATGGTATTTGGACCTGTGGCGAGTGATGAAAGTGTCATGGATCCACAATTTATTAAGTCTGCCTTGAAGTTCGTCGCAAAAGAGTATCTGGACATATGGAAGAACGCTCTGTTATCTTAGATGGAACAGAAGTTCGGGCTTGACAATGTGGTGCTTATCCAAGATTATGCACCCTTGCCGTGGGTCAAAAGCAACACAAACCTTCTTTGATGAGAATGTGCCATTTTTTGTGAGGGTCAACATCTGGTCCAGTAATAAGCCCAGATCTCAACCTTCTCGATTTTATAGGGTGTACTTCAAGCAAAGACCAATGACACTCGAGTGTCAATAGTTTGAAGACCTGCATCGTGCGTACGGCTTGCAAAATAAAAAAGGTGGATGTCGCGGTAGTTGCATACAAATTTCGTTCCCCTGTGGAGACAGTAATTTCCCAAAATATTGGCCATATTGAGTGATAAATGTTTTTGTTGTAATGAATGTCATATAAAACCTATGTCTGTCTACTACCATTATTTTAGTATTTATAGCCAGTTTTATGCATCTTAAAAGTTGACTCTCAATTCGTGAGCAGGCTGCTATTTATAGGCGTAAGAAAATTTATTTTCAATTTGGTTGGTGTTAAAACACGTAGAAGGCATACACATACAGGCATTTGCACGCTAAATATACTACAAGAGGTGACTGAATTTAAAAGTTCAACTTGACAAAACACCCAAGTATGCGACCAAATAAAAGACTTGCCATCTATGCAGAACTACGTCTTGTCAAAGTAGGAAATTGTCGTAAACATGCAAGGGTAAATTGGGTTGATCGAGAGAAAGTTTATTGATGATGGGCAGAATTCTAATAATGTATAAATTACAGGTGGTCGTATTGTTACCTACCTAGTATCTTAATAATTCAACCAAGTGTGATCTCTTTCGCAGAAAGATGATTGCACATTTTGAAAATTAAGAGCCTTGCCAATGTACTCACTGTTGAGCGAACGCTACTCACAAAGCAAACTATGTGATTATATAGAGCGTCCTTATGGAAGACTCAGTGAATAACTTAAACAAAATTTAACATAGAGCAGCTGAAATACTTGGATGGATAGCAATGTGGGGTATTTGGTGAGAGGCACCTTTGGTATAATGCCTTGTTACAAGAGGGTACTGAAAACTTTCTGGCTTTGGGTAAAAGAAAATACATGAAGACCAGTGAATTATGATTTTCCGAAACAAAATCCCCTCTCAGATTCACACACTTATCGCAGCGGTTCTTCCATTTTTCTAAGCCCTGTAAAAGAGCTGAGAATGCTGGAGCGCCAACCAGGCGTTTTGTGATACCTTTAAAACCAGGAAATTTTCAGCATACTTTCGTACAAGACTGAAATGATTTAAATTTTGAATATTTCATATTTTACCTAGTGGGTGGATTTGGTACATGGAAACTGAAAGAAGCCCGTCGTATATATGTATATATATATATATATATATATATATATATATATATATATATATATATATATATATATATATATATATATATATATATATATGTGTGTGTGTGTGTGTGTGAGTGTGTGTGTGTGTGAGTGTGTGTGTGTGTGTGTGTGTGTGTTTGTGTGTCTGTGCTTGTTCCCCCTCCCAACATCGCTTGACAACCGATGCTGAGGTGTTTATGTCCCCGTAACTTAGTGGTTCGGCAAAAGAGCCAGATAGAATGAGTACTAGGCTTACAAAGACTAAGTCCTGGGGTCGATTTGCTCGACTAAAGGCGGTGTTCCAGCATGGCCGCAGTCAATTGACTGAAACAAGTAAAAGAGACAAAAGAAAGCATACATTTACACAGTGAGAGGCTTAAATATATACAAGATATTTCTTTTCCACGTGTTAATTATAATTTTTTGACTGCATTTTCCAGCTAGTGAAATGAGAGAAAATGTTGGCGATTGTTGAAGCAAACAATGGTGAAGGATGTTCTGACTGTGCGATTGGGACAAGGAAGCACATATCATAAAGCTGAGAGAAGGCAGAATTTAGAGCTAGCCTAGGGCGTTGAATACTATAGCAGCGACTCTGGATCTCGTGACAACATTCGTGCTCTTGAAGACTTAGTTTAATATCCAATCATATAACCATTCAACCATCTATATATTTTCATATAATTTTTCACAATTCTAAATCATTTAGGAAAATAAAATTAAGCCTACCTATTCACCATGGAATTGTAAAAGCTAGCACAAATCATCATTCAATTATAAACGAATTCCATAGCAAAACTACTGTGTCACTTGATGCATGCTGTGGCACAATGAATAACTATAATCTTCACTGCAAGAACGATGAACTGTATTAAGAAATAGCCAACAACTCTTTCCTTTATAACACAATCACCCTCTCCCTTCATCTTCAGATCTTTGACACTATAATCCAGAACAAAGAACTTCAGTGAATCTGGTACTGAACTGACTCCAGGGCAATCTGGTTTAATGCATTGCACTTCAATGCAGTGCAATATATGCTTCAGGATGTGCATAAACATGCAAAGAAACATTTAAATCCTATCTCTCTCATACATTACTTATACACACAGCTACATAGACATATATATGTGTGTGTGTGTGTGCGCGCGTATGTATAACGACAAACGTAATATAGATTAATGAATATACACTTATGCGCATACATATATACATGATCATATATGTGTATGGATATAAGTGCATGTATCTACTTGTATGCTTTTGTGTGCGCAGTCAGAAACATATACGTACTACAAACACACACACATACGAACACACTCGCACATATTCACAGATGTATTTCTGTGTATGCGTATTTGTCCGCTGAGAGATATACAAAGTAGATATATAATGATTAATACATAAATTGGTTCTTGAGTATTTGATAGACTGGCGCACAGACTGACAGACAGACAGCCATATAGTTTGGTAGGCATAAGGGTAGATAGATGGATACACATTTGCATACATAATAACTTAGATAGGTATAGAAAGAGACGGACGGCTAAAAGAATATATGGTTGGATGTATAGATAAACCGTTTGATAGATATATGCATGTATGTATGTATGTATGTATGTATGTATGTATGTATGTATCTATCTATCTATCTATCTATCTATCTATCTATCTATCTATCTATCTATCTATCTATATATATATATATATATATATATATATATATATATATATATATATATATATATATATATATATATATATATATATATATATATATATATATATATATAAACACAAAATATAATAGATAGATAAATAAGTTGATAGAGAGAAGTTCAATAAAAAGACAGATGTTAACTAGTTTCCGTAAGTATAAACGGACATAGGTATAACAAGTTCAATAAATAGATTGATTGCTAGACAAATATATAATTAAATAAGCAGGTAGGTTGGTATGTAGGTATATATATATACACACACACAGAGATATAGATAGATAGATAGATAGATAGATAGATAGATAGATAGATAGATAGATAGATAGATAGATAGATAGATAGATAGATAGATAGATAGATAGATAGATAGACAGACAGACGCGCAGACACAAATATAATCAGCAATTACAGTTATTTCTGGTAGATGTGGAGTTGAAATGTTTATAAGAAATTTAATAAGTGGCAGCGTTTTCTTTAGAGAATGCATGAAAGCTATTCTTGAAGAACGCCATTTAAGCAAATTTCGGTATTTGCTAAAGACATTCAGTTCAGTAAAAGAAAAGACCGATGAAGGAGAGACATAAGGAAAGCGTTGATTCAATCATAAGTAAAATCTATTCACATGTAAATTCAAAATAGTAACCGTACACGCCACCCTTCCTTGCAATTGGTTCTGAAATGTTGGCAGTTTGCTCTTTTGGAATTTCATGGGGATGTTCTCTCCTGACTTAGAAAAGATTTAATCAGGTGTATACCATGGAAACAGTTAATATAATTGCAATGAGTTATATAATCTGATCAAATACACACGCAGTTACACTACCGCACATACATAGGAACGAACACATACATATATATATATATATATATATATATATATATATATATATATATATATATGTATATAAAATATATATGTCTATATATATGTATACACACACGCACATATATATAAATGTAGACACACACACACATATATATATATAAATGTAGACACACACACACATATATATAAATGTAAACACACACACACACACACACACACACACACATATATATATATAGAGAGAAAGGCAGATAATTGTCCACGGTATCATCCTCATCATTATCGCTTCACTTCAATCTTACTACGTTTGCCTCAGATTGGCGGTTTCACTGAGACAATGTTTAAGACTGGTGATAACATCCCGCCCCTCCCGCTAGCGCTTTTACTCGCAACTTATCGTCGCTATTATGTTAAACAATCGTATGTCCCAATTTGGCCAAATGCGTTTAATGTCAATATTCAATTTCGCTTGCAATAGCTGCTTTTTGGGGGTCAAACCAACGTATCTCCAGCCGCTTCAGATGCAAAGATATGAAAATTGTCAAAGTGTAGTACAACGGCTTAGCATTTTTCAGAAGTGTAGCAAGTCCCAATTACGACAGTTTTACAAAAATATTTCTAACTGAAAATGAAAATGTCATACATGCATGGATTTACGATTTTATGCACCCAACAAAGTATTATTGTTAAGATGAATCTTTTGCTAATGTAAAAAGAAATGGAATGGTGAAGCTATATATATATATATATATATATACATAAATTTATACTTACATATAAGAGACAAGTTGTATGTACGCTGCTATATAATATATGTGTAAATAATACAGAATGGGACAAGGACGCAAACATCCAGACAGGTGATACAAGAAAGGGACAAAACATACAGATAGACGCATATACATAACTATGTTCATATGAGTGCATATACATAAATATAGTTCTATCATGTTTGTGCGCGCGCGTGCGTGTGTGTGAGAGTGTGTGTGTATACATCGATACATACGTATACTGCAAGAAATACAGACAAATGAGAGGAGGGAGACAGACATTTCGTTACAACATATAGGATAACAAGTGCTAACAGAATTAAACTACAAGTCTATTTTCAGATATACATTAGTCTTAATAAATAAAAAATACACATCGCTATTTGCTTTATTCAAATAAATGTTCAAAATCTGTGTATTCAAGCACGAAGTCGATTTCTAATTTCAGGACGACTGAAGATCTCTGAAACTTCAACCTGCTGGTCAGTTATCAAATTCTTTTCTACTCTAGGCACAAGGCCCGAAATTTTGGCGGAGGGGAGCCGGTCGATTAGATCGACCCTAGTACGCAACTGGTACTTAATTTAGCAACCTTGAAAGGATGAAAGGCAAAGTCGACCTCGGCGGAAATTTGAACTCAGTACGTAAGGACAGACGTATTTTTTATTTAGTCAGACTAATGTATATCTGAAAATAGACTTGTAGTTTAATTCTGTTAGCACTTGTTATCCTATATGTTGTAACGAAATGTCTGTCTCCCTCCTCTCATTTGTCTGTATCTCTTGCAGTATATGTATGCATCGATGTATACACACACACTCTCACACACACGCACACACACGCACGCGCGCGCGCACAAACATGATAGAACTATCTTTATGTATATGCACTCATATGAACATAAACTCTGGGACCAATAAAAACGGCACACACACACACACACACACACACACACACACACAAACACACATATATACACACACACATAGAGATGTGCACAAAACCAGTCCCAAAAACCAGTGAACCATGACAGACTGTCACAGACCAACCAAAAATAAAATTAAAAAATCCTTTTTAACTCTTCTTCCCTCCCACCCCAGCTAGCCAGTCATACTGTATCTTAAGACAGTAAAACATTCCCTCAATATACACAAGAGGAAAAAGCCAGGTCAGTTCCTCTTCAACTTTATTGTCAAAGAATATGTATAAGAATATGTATATGTATTGTCAAAGAATATGTATAAGAATATGTATATGTATTTTTCCATATGTGTATTTTCATACACTCTTTTTAACATTTTCATTTTAATATCAGAGAATGTGTGATAATCAGTATGTAACAATACAAAGTTCATACAAAGCTTTATACTTTAAATATATTTTATCATCAAAGAATGTATATATGCATTTTAATTCTCGAACTGTTTTTTAACATTTTTTATTATTCTCAAAGACTTTTGATAATCTTTTTCTAAAAAAGTGAAACCGGTTAAGTAAATAAATATTAAAAAAAAAACAAGTGCATTTTCAAACCTTCTTTCATATATATATATATATATATATATATATATATATATATATCTGTGTGTGTGTGTGTGTGTGTGTGTGTGTGTGTGTGTGTTTGTGCGTGCGCGCGCCCAAACACACAGATATACAGACAAAAACGTATAACAACATTAAGACCTATTTTTGAAATTATATGGATTATATGAACTAAACAATAAACAATCAATATATATTTCTTATAGAGTATATCTGATTTCTGGTTTATCTTGATTTTATCACTGTCAAATTGAGTTCGACAAAAAAAAAACATTCAGCTTTATATCAACATTTCTGTGGTTTTGATTCTTTATTGGGACAATAAAATAGTTGTAAATACCTGAAGTCTTCAAATGCAGAATAACAAATATCTATGGAAGGATGTATGGGTGTTAATATGAGTCACAGTTTGTGCATTGTCGAGGTGAATAGGAGATGATATATCTAGAATTGCCAATACTTTTAGATTCTGATGGTGGCTAGTTATTAGCTAGGTAAAGTAAGGAGATTGGTTGGGCCATGGTACGTCATATATATATATATATATATATATATATATATATATATATATATATATATATATAGGCGCGGCTGTGTGGTAAGGAGTTTGCTTCACAACCACATGGTCTCAAATTCAGTCCCACTGCGTGCCACCTTCGGCAAGTGTCTCTTCTACTATATAGCTTCGAGTCGACCAAAGCCTTGCGAGTGGATTTGGCAGAAGGAAATTGAAAGAATGCCGTCGTATACACACACACACAGACACACAGACACACGCACACACACACACACACACACACACACACACACACACACACACACACACACACACACACACACATATATATATAAGGAAGAATGTAACGATCGAGAAGATGAATAACAATGACCATTTTCTTGGCACAGTCCATGACAGATCATGTTTATCTTTTGCTGGTCTCAAATCTCATCTGTGAGCGCATGGAAAACAAACCTTCACCAACTATTCTGCCTATATGTCTGTGCACACCTTGAATGCCGTGTATACCAGAAAGATTTGCAAATCCAACGGAGGCCTCAAAAGACATTTAAGATCGACAAAGAGCAGAACTTATCTGCAGCTCTTGGTGGTCCAAATCGGAGGTGCAATCTATGTGGGTGTCTTTTCAGCACATTGTCTGGTTTAAAAAGCCATATAAGATGCCATGATGGCGCTAACGTGTAGGCACAGGAGGTGGTCAAACCCTGCATAAGGAGTAGACAACCACCATATATATACGGTTATGTGTATATACTAATACTTGTGTGTATATTTTTACATGCATTGTGCTGACGATGGAAAAAAGTCTTTTTAAGATTTTAATCTGGAAATTTGTTAATTCGCAATTAATGTAGTCTTTTTTAAATACTTTTTCACTAACCCACTTTCAATCGCATGTATTTATGGAGATTTTCTCGCTAGCTTCGTAAAGTTTAGACATTCTTTCAGTATAGAGGAATAAAGTATATATATATATATATATATATATATATATATATATATATATATATATATATATATATATATATATATATATATATATATATATATATATATATATATATATATATATATATATATATATATACGTATATATATACATATATATATATAAATATATATATATATATATATATATATATATATATATATATATATATATATATATATATATATATATATATATATATATATATATATATATATATATATATATATATATATATATATATATATATATATATATATGCCAGGGGTATTACAGTGTCGGCTACGTTATATCTTTGCAGTATTTCTTCAAGCTTTTTACGTACAGATTTCAAATCTTACCGCCAACTTTGCTTTTCATTCTTTTGGGCTCTACAAAATAAAGTACAGTACCAATATACTGCTGTTGAGTAACAGACAAATAGCCGACAACCAAAATTGCTGACATTGTTCCTATATCACCAACATTATTAATTCTCTTTCGCTGACTGTATTCGTACATGCTGGCATGCATCCATCTGCTCGGAATTCCAGGAAACTTCAACATCAAAAGAGATGTAGATTGCCGCTACGTCCCTCACAACGCTAGTGGCATTCGTCTCAAAACTGTATTAATGTTACATGAAGCACGCTTTGTGACACTGAAACCACGTTAGCAGCAGAAGAAAGTGACCAGTAACTCTCTTGCCAAAGTTTGTAACCATGAAATCAACAGCATAATTAGAATAGCTAATGAACTTGAGGAGGATTATGAAATAAGAGCCTATAGAGATGTCTGCCCAAGGAGGGTTGGTAAAATCTTTTTATGAGAACAAAACCTTTAAAAAATGGACTAGTTACCTGAGAAGATAGTATACAGGTACTTGAGACGAACACCACAAACTATAGAAGGAACTAAGCATGATTTGTACCGACAAGTTTATGAATCCCACTCCGAAGCCTACCTCCATGCAATTCAAAAACAAGGGATACCCATCAAGTATCAACAGCATAAAATGGCAGTAAACATTTTCTGAGGCGGTAATGATTCTGCCAGCTCACGGCTTATAATTCTCTTAATATTAACATAGATATTAAGGCGGCGAGGTTGCAAAATCATTATTACGGAGGGAAAAAGGCTTAGCGGCATTTCGTCCGCTTTAACGTTCTCAGTTCAAATTCGACAGATGTTGTCTTCGCTTTTCATTCACAGTCGACCTCAATTGAGCTCTGGGGGTCGATGTAATTGACTTACCCTCTCCCACAAACTTGCTGGATTGTTGCAAAATTTGAAATCAAAATTAACATAAATTGTAGGGTAATTCACGTCAGACTTTCCAGTGAAATTGTACGTCCGTCGTTTTCTATTGCATTTCTTTGTGCAAGAAGAGGTCTTAAGATGACTAGAGGAGACATAAATGGGTGTTGTGGTGTTTGTTCCGTTTCCAAACAGTATAATTATTAAAAAGAATTGAAAATGTTACACATTTTTCTCCGTATTACTTGTATTAGATATACAAATATATATCATACATTGTTAATATACATTATTGGTTACTTGGGTACGTTCAAAATGTCACGCTTCTTTATTTGGATTTACTAATCTTCGCACTCTATCTACAAATATTATTAAGCCCCTTATTATGAAATAGCATCTAATTATTTACATCCTCTAATTTTATTTCTTATCATTACTTCTTTTGTAAATCCTCTTCGCTCATGTTATTTGCACTACAATCAGAGGTTCCTTCTTGTTTCGAGTTAGCAGTTAAAATTTTAGAGGTTCTACGGGCGTTGATTACGTCATAGGAGACGTTGTGTTCCATTATATATATATAATCGATACTATGAATACACAAACATATGCATATACATATTTACACAAACATATATATATTTAAATATACATACATGCACACATATGTATACATTTATATATATATTTACACACACATATATATATATTAATATATATATTTAAACACTTATATATATATATATACACACACACACACACATATATATATAAACATTTATGTATATATATGTGTGTATATATAAATATATATATGCATACATATACATACATATATACATACATGTATATATATATACACACACACATGTATGTTTGTGTATTTTATTGCGTGCGTGCGTGCGTGCGTACGTGCATGCGTCCGTGCACAGAGAAAAGGAGATGGTATATTAAATATAAATCCCCCAACATCATTAATTTCAATGATATTCATTGTCGGTAGCATGGTCACGCTAAAAATGTCACGCTAATTTATATGGAATTAATCAACATGATACATCGGTAATTAATTGGTAGATAAACGAACGGCATTATTGTTATTGATAACATATTTATTGCAAATTTACATATAAGAGAAATGTTTTATTTAATTTTATTTTATTTTAAGATATATTTTTGTTTTCAAAAGTAATATGCATCTCATTATTTTATATAAACATCGAAAGATATTAAAGAAATAAAGCAATAGTTATCGATGTTACATCACTTGATGTTAACCACAGAGGTAAAAATTTATTCCCAAAATTACCTGTCATATGACGTGTACACACTTAAGTAATATATTCAAGTGTGTGAACATGCGTATTAAGTAAAGGTTATTACTTCAAAGCAATTGTAATAACAATATCATAACATTAAAGTATAGCATCTCTCTCTCTCTCTCTCTCTCTCTCTAGCTCTCTTACTCTCTCTCTCTCTAGCTCTCTTACTCTCTCTCTCTGGCTCTCTTACTCTCTCTCTCTCTCTCTCTAGCTCTCCTACTCTCTCACTCTCTTTCTCTCTCTCTCTTTCTATCTATCTATCTATCGGTGTGTGTGTGTGTGTGTGTGTGTGTGTGTGTGTAGCTGTGTCTCTGTATAGTATACGTATGTATAGGTGAGATGTTCAAAAGAAAACTCCATGACGAAGAGCGGGAGTTGGTTATTGTTATTGCAGCTGGCAACTTATAGCAAGTTATTCGAGTTGCACGTTACCAGTCATCAAACACACCCACACGCACGCACACATACACACACACACATATACACACACACACACACACACACACACACGCACACACCATTCTTTCACTTTCTATGTACGCATGTATGTATGCATGTCGGTCGGTAGGTAGGTAGGCAGGCAGTCAATAAGAAGTTAGGTATTGAGCAGGCTTGTATTTAAGTATATATATATATATATATATATATATATATATATATATATATACACACATATATATATATATATATACATATACATATATACATATACATATATATATATATATATATATATATATATATATATATATATATATATATATATATATATATATATATATATATATATATATATATACATATATATATATACATATACATATATACATATACATATATATATATATATATATATATATATATATATATATATATATATATATATATATATATATATATATATATATATATATATATATATATATATATATATATATATATATATATATATATATATATATATATATATGTGTGTGTTATGCTACACCAGAAAATACATTGAAAGGTTTCACTACTGAACCTACTTATTCACAAAATATTGAGCTGAAGGCTGTAATAGATGTTATACTTCTTTGCTACAGGTATATAACTTAAACCAGTAAATTGCCAAAGATTTCGATCGCTGAAGGGCCTGTGTTGGACATGGATATGGACACTATACAATCTGATTTAAGCATAGGCATCTATGTATATTCAAATAAACTAAATATGAGAATTTTCAATTTACTAACTAACCTGAAAGACATCAGCCCAGTTCGCACCAAAGCAAGTCATTTCGTATTACGAGGGTGCTATGAAAAGTTCATAGGCTGACTAAAATACTCTCACGATATGTGATCAAACGAGGTATGTTTTTCAGCATAGGCCCCTTGAAGTCAACACATATCTTCTACCGGTGCTGCAGTGTTTGTGTTTTATTGGTCAAAGAAGCATCAACAACAGAAATGACGTCATCATCATTGTGATACTGGTTCCCAGCGAAGTGTGTTTTCATATTAGAGAACATGATAATTACATGGGGCCAAATCAGAAAAATAGGGCAGGGGATTGATCAATCAGTTCAAAGACACAGTAGCACACAACAGCCATTGAAAGCAAGGTTTTGTGTTGGAGTATTTTTCCCTGAAGAAACAAGACCCCTTTCTTCAGATTTCCTGGGCGTTTGGTCTTGATTACCTTTCGTGACTTCCTCAGCAAGTTGGCAGAGCACTCGCTATTGATAGAGAGGCGCTTTCGAAAATATTCAATAGACACATTGCCTTTTACACCCTAAGGCCATCACCTTCATTGCAGATGAAACATCCTTGTTCTTCTTTGGAATTAGAGAACGGGTAGTTTCACTGCGTGGACCATTTCTTTGTCTCTGCCTCGAAGAGATGAAGATAACACTCATCATGGTTTAGGAAACGTTTAGGGAATCTAGCTGGATCTGTCTCAAACAATGTTAAATTTTCCTGTGATGTGATCAGCCAGGTACGTTTTGATCAGGCATCAGAAGACGTGACACCCACAGAGCAGAAACCTTCATCATGCCAAGTTCATTGTGCAGAATATTCTCAACTCTCTCACGAGATATGCTAATAGCACTGACTTTTTGATTTATAATCAATTGTCTATCATCTATCACTAAGTGGTGAACACTATCAATGTTTTTCTCGTCGGTGGCACTTGCAGGATGTCAAGACCTCGGCTCATCATCAAGACCCTCTCTTCCCCTCGTAAGCCTAGCTTTTGCATTGTTGATAAATCATGAGCGGGAGGCAGGCAGGCAGGCAGGCAGGCATGCAGGCAGGCAGGCAGATAGGTATTATGTATGTATGTATGTATGTAGGTAGGTAGGTAAGTAAGTAGTTAGGTAGGTATGTATGTAGGTAGGTAGGTAGGTAGGTAGAAGTTGTTTCACCTTAGAACTCATCAATTTCATGATTTTGCATTTGTTATTAAACAGGCACACACGTGCACTCACTTACACAGACAGACATGCATTCACATATATTGCCTCCTAAAGTTCATTATTCTGTTGAGCATGGAGGTGTTTTGGTACGTTGATCATACTTAGAGGAAAAAAGGTGAAACTGTTTCGCTTTCAGAATTTTAATTTTCAATTTACTGCTTTACTTCTAAAAGTATATTTTTTCGCGTAAGATTACTGCTAAGATGAAAACACTTTTCCTTTCTTTCAACTTTGTAAAAATGACTTGTTCAAATTTATGTTTTTCATTAGACCTAATGTATTTCTATCGTTTCTTTTTCTATATTGTTTTCGTCATCGTCAACTTACCATTTCGTTGTTACTTTTTCAGAACCATCGGAGCGCGAAGCGCTTCTCACGATTGCATGCTCGTGAGATGGTGTTGATCTCTAAACAATATTGAGTAAGAACCAGAAAAAGAAATATTTACATGCAATGCGCATATGCACACTGGATACTTCAAACGGAAGTGGAAAATAAAACGAAATGCGCATGTCAAAACAAAACGGAAGAGAAGAGTAAAAACACAATGTTAAACAAGTTATATGAAGTCTGCATGCTACATCTGTCACCGCTATCACGCAGGTTTGCTGCAATTTTCTTGTTATTTCCGTGTTACCATCGACAAAAACATTTCACTGATGGTAGTGATTTATTGCCTGTCACTGTTGCCGCTACTATTCTTCAATTTTATTTTCAATGCTCGTAATGCCACCAATTTTCAGCTGTCTCTGTTGAACTTTTATTGTTATTCTAGGGGGTGTCTACTACTATAAGTTCCTGGTCGTAAATAGCTGGATTTAAAAAACAAATCTGAAAAGATTCGACACGTAAAGATAAACTCAAGGACTTCACTAACAACAGCACATCTTAATTGTAATTTAAAATAGTCTCTTCCTTTTTAAAATGGTTTCAACCGTTACATCTGTAGACACCATTTTTATTAATAACAATCAAAGTAGAGTTGTAAACTCAAATATCGTTACACGTTTATTTGAAGTTTAAAAGGATCCATGGGAAATACAATTCGTTCTCAAACCTATCTGGAGCGTTTATAGTGCATTTTTTCTAGTGCCCCATGAATGTAAAACATAATTTTGAAGAAATGTAATTTGATGGAAACGAAATCCTTAATCAGTAATTCTCGAATTGCTATCCTCTTTTCTATTAACATTTTATTTACTTTAGCTGCAGGTCTTCTTATCTGCCCCAGACATAAGAATAACAGAAGTATGTGTAAACAATTTGGTTTTGCATGCCTGTGGCTAGATTAAACGAAGTGAGTTTAGCAGCCTGTTGTCAGTTTATGCTTTGTTTTTACGGCTATTTTCTCTTAGCTTTATTCAGATTATATTTTCACAGAGAATATCCTGTATATCACGAAATATTCAGCTGTCTCCAAAAAGGTTTCCAAAGATAGAGGCGAAAATATGTTACTGTGTTGGCAAAAATACAACACTGCAGAATTTTTCTTTTGCTTCGAAAACAGGGAAACTGAAGCTAATAAAGAATCAGTAACAAATGTCTCTTTTGAGAAACTAGCTGCATTCTCAAGAGCATCTGCAAAAAGTAGGAGAAATATTGAAGATAAAGAACTAACACATCCTATTGACAGGAATTTTGAAGTACCATCTTGGGATCTGGACCAAGCCAGATAGTTTTCTAAGAAAAGTGTGTGTCCATGTTCTTTCAGAACCCACAATATTAACGCTATTATATAAAAGAAAAGTGAATGAAAACTGGACAGTGATAGTCACTATTTTAAAATTTCAAAGTTTTATACTATCTGTGATAGTGGTGAGAAGCGTTTAAGAAAGTAGGACATGTCCAGCCCATCAAATGTGCCTTGTATCGCCTTTGCTATACATTAGATGTCAAGCCACCGTAATAGGTCTTAATAACGGTCATTTACATAGTGATTTCCCTTTGTTTAACGGTCACTTTCATAGCATTGTTTTGACTGTCTTAATAACGGACGAGATGCCGGAGCAGATTTCCGCCCCGACATCCGAAACTCGGAGTTTTATTATGGCAACCGAATAATTAATACATATATTACAGATAAATTCCTCTATTTACATAATATCGAGGTCTCATTCAATCTTTTGTTGTCATACCATTACTATTAATATATATATATGTATATGTCTGTCCTTGGCTGGCCTCAAATCTCACCTGCGAACCCATGGAAAACAAACCTCATCCAGCTATTCTGATTATATGTCTGTGCACACGTTTGAATGTGGTGTGTGCCAGAGGGTTTGCAAATCCAATGGGGGTCTTAAAAGACATGTTAGGATCCACAATGAGCAGAACTTACTTGCAGGTATTGGTAGTGCAAATCAGAGGTGCAATCTGTGTGGGTGTTTTTTCAAAACACTGTCTGGTTTAAAAAGCCACATCAGACACCATGAAAGGGCTAAGGTGTAGGTGCAGGAGGTGGTCAAACTCTGTTTAAGGAGTAGACAACCACCATATATATATATATATACATATATATATATATATATATATATATATATATATATATATATATATATATAGATAGATAGATAGATAGATATAGATATAGATATAGGGCAGGGAATTGCCAATTAGTAATAAAATTAATAATTAAAAATTTTGCCAAGTAGTTCAGTATGAAAAAAACCTTTATCGGTAAAACCATTTATAATCATAAATATAGAGGGGTCAGCATGAGTTGCTTCACCAACATACTGAAAATTTAGAAATAGCAGTCAAAGAACTACTGATTCTAAACTACAATTTTTTCTCTAACGGATGGCGATATTTATGGCACACATAGAACAAAAAACAGAAAATAAAATAAAAACAAAACTGCCTTTAGTTAATCATGTACGACGTTTCATGGTTTAGAATATAAAACTATTCTTTGCCATTCATCAGGATGATGTACGATAAATCTGAAAATGTCTATATACTCATGGGCATTTGACCATGCAACATCAAAATCACATGAGGAAAGGCATGTACAGTATTTATCGGGTAGTAAGTTCAACATTTCACCCCAAGAAATTTATCCCATGTGCGCAACAAATAGTCCCGCATAAAACGTCCCGCATCAAAGGGTTGCAGTTTAAACATCTAATAAGAGACATCAATATAAATATACAGATATAGGGCAGGGAATTGCCAAATAGTAATAATGTTCCTAACACTAACCCTAACCCTAACCCTAACCCTAACCCTAACCCTAACCCTAATCCTAACGCTAACCCTAAGCCGAAGCCTAACATTAACCCGAACACTAACCATAAACCTAAACCTAACCCTAACCCTAGACCTAACCCTAACCCAAAACCTAAACCTAACCCTAACCATAACCCTAAGCCTAAGCCTAAGCCTAACCCTAAAACTAACCCTAACCCTAACACTAACCCTAAGCCTAAACCTAAGCCTAACAGTAACCCTAACACTAAGCCTAAGCCTAAACCTAACCCAAAATCTAACCCTAAGCCCAACCCCAACCCCAAACCCAACCCCAACCCCAACACCAAATCCAACCCCAACCCCAACCCCAAACCTAACCCTAAACCTAACCCTAACCCTAACCCTAACCCTAACCCAAACCCTAACCCTAACCCTAACCCTAACCCTAAACCTAACTTAATCCTAACCCTAACCCTAACCCCAAACATAACCTTAACCCTAACCCTAACCCTAACCCTAACACTAACCCTAACCTTAACACTAACCCCAACCCTAACCCTAACCCTAACCCTAACCCTAACTCCAAACCTAACCCTAACCCTAACCCTTACCCTAAGACTAAGCCTAACCCTAACCATAAGCCTAAGCCTAACACTAACTGTAACCCTAACACTAACACTTACCCTAACTCTAACTCTAACCCTAACCCTAACCCTAACCTTAACCCTAAACCGAAGCGAAACCCTAATCCAAACCCTAACCCAAACCCTAACCCTAGCCCTAAACCTAAGCCTAACACTAGGCCTAACCCTAAACCTAACCCTGACCCTGACCCTAACTCTAACCCTAACCCTAACCATAACCCTAACCCTAACTCTAACACTTACACTAACGTTATCCCTAACCCTAACCCTAAACCTAACCCTAACACTAAACCTAACCCTGACACTGACCCTAACCCTAACCCTCACCCTAACCCTAACCCTAACCCTAAACAAACCCTAACCCTAACCCTAACCCTAACCCTAACACTAACCCAAACCTTCACATTAACCCTAAACCTAACCCTAACGCTAAAACTAAATCTAAACCTAACCCTAACCCTAACCCCTACCCTATGAATAAGCCTAAACCTAACCATAAGCCTAAGCCTAACCGTAACTGTAACCCTAACACTAACCCTTACCTTAACTCTAACCCTAACCCTAACCCTAAACCTAACCCTAACCCTACCCATAACCCTAACCCTAAACCTAAACCTAAGCCTAAGCCTAACCCTAAACCCTAACCCTAACCCTAACCCTAACCCTAACCCAAAACCTAAGCGAAACCCTAATCCTAACCCTAACCCTAACCCTAACCATAACCCTAGCCCTAAACCTAAGCCTAAGCCTAACTCTAACCCTAACCGTAACCCTAACACTAACCCTAACACTAAACCTAACGCTAAACCAAAGCATAAACCTAAACCTAACCCTAAGCCTAACCATAGCCCTCACCCTAACGCTAACCCTAAGCCTAAACCTAACCATAACCCTTACCCTAAACGTAACCCTAACCTTAACCCTAACCCTAACCCTAAGCCTAACCCTAACGTTACGCCTAAACCTAACCCTAACCGTAACCCTAACCATTACCCTAACACTAACCCTAAGCTTAACCCTAAGCCTAAGCCTAAGCCTAACCCTAACCCTAACCCTAACCGTAACCCTAACCCTATCCCTAAGCCTAAACCTTACCCTTACAGTAACCGTAACCGTAACCCTAAGCCTAAGCCTAAGCCTAACCCTAAGCCTAACCCTAAGCCTAACCCTAAACCTAACCATAAGCTTTACCCTAACCCTAACCCTAACCCTAACCCTAACCCTAACCCTAACCCTAACCCTTACCCTAAGACTAAGCCTAACCCTAACCATAAGCCTAAGCCTAACCCTAACTCTAACCCTAACCATAAACTTTACCCTAACTCTAACCCTAACCCTAACCCTAAACGTAACCCTAACCCTAACCCTAAGCCTAATCCTAAGCCTAACCCTTACCCTACCCCTAACCGTAACCCTAACCCTAACCGTAACCCTAACCCTAAGCCTAACCATAACCCTAACCTTAACCCTAACCCTAACCCTAACCCTAACCCTAACCCTAAACCTAAGCGAAACCCTAATCCTAACCCTAACCCTAACCCTAACCCTAGCCCTAACACTAACCCTAAACCGAACACTCACCCTAACACTAACCCTAACCCTAATAGTAACGCTAACCCTAACCCTAACCCTAATCTTAACACTTACCCTAAACCTAACCCTAACTCAAACCCTTACTCTAACCCTAACCCTAACTCTAACCCTAACCCTAAGCCTTAACCTAACCCTTACCCTAAGCCAAAGCCTAAGCCTAACTCTGACCCTAACCCTAATCTTAAACATAACCCTAACCCTAAGCCTAACCCTAAGCCTAACCCTAACCCTAACCCTAACCCTTACCCTAAGCCGAACCCTAACCCTAACCCTAAGCCTAAGCCTAAGCCTAAGCCTAAGCATTTCCCTAACCCTAAGCCTAACCCTAACCCTAAGCCTAACCCTAATCCTAACCCTAACCCTAACGCTAACCCTAGCCCTAACACTAAGCCTAACACTAAGCCTAACCCTAACCCTAAACCGAACACTCACCCTAACACTAACCCTAACCCTAATAGTAACGCTAACCCTAACCCTAACCCTAATCTTAACCCTTACCCTAAACCTAACCCTAACTCAAACCCTTACTCTAACCCTAACCCTAACTCTAACCCTAACCCTAAGCCTTAACCTAACCCTTACCCTAAGCCTAAGCCTAAGCCTAACTCTGACCCTAACCCTAATCTTAAACATAACCCTAAGCCTAACCCTAAGCCTAACCCTAAGCCTAAGCCTAACCCTAACCCTAACCCTAACCCTTACCCTAAGCCGAACCCTAAGCCTAAGCCTAAGCCTAAGCCTTTCCCTAACCCTAACCCTAACCCTAAGCCTAACCCTAAGCCTAACCCTAATCCTTACCCTAACCCTAACCCTAACACCAAGCCTAACCCTAACGCTAACCCTAACCCTAACTCTAATCCTAAGCCTAAGCCTTACACTAACCCTAACCCTAACCCTAACCCTAACCTTAAGCCTAAGCCTAACCCTAACTCTAAACCTAAGCCTAAGCCTAAGCCTAAGCCTAAGCCTAAGCCTAAGCCTAATCCTAACCCTAAGCGTAACCCTAACCCTAACCCTAACCCTAACCCTATATATAACCTATATATATATATATATATATATATATATTCATATATATACATATACATATATATATGCATATATGTTTATCTATATATATATTAATATATATACATATACATATATATATATGCATAAATATACATTTATATTTATATAAATGTATATATAAATATATATATACGTGTTTATATATATGTATATCTAAAAATATATATGCGCTCATATACACACACATATATATACATACACACACACACCACACACATATATATATACATACATATATCACAGTATGTGTGCATTATCTCGTAATGTTTCAGCTAATGACAAGCGATATTTAACAAATGGATATATGGGATTGTGAAATAATTTTATTATATCTGCTTATCACGAAGGAAATCGAAGGTATAATCGAAATGAAACAATATTAGGAATGATTTCTAAAGTTATGCGATAATAAAAAGTAAATAGAAATTTTATAAAGGTGTAATTTCCATGGGTCTCACTAGATTCTTATGAATTTGATTCCATTAATTCTTCACAGCATGAATGGAAGACAGCTTTTAATTTCGCTTCACCGTCTAGACGAACAAAAGTGAGTCTTCTGAAAAGATTGAAATAACAGGAAATGTACTGGATGATGTCTTAAAGCACAGTTAATCTGCCAGCATCTCACCTGATGTAAATTACCAGCTGCTGAAATATGTGATTGATGATACTCTTCAAAATTCTTTCTGTTGAATGTTATTGGAGATGAGTATAAAAGATGTGAACTCTTTAAAAACGAAAACTTCTGTTCTGACCATGATGTAATATCTGAATGATAAGTAAAATGATAGTTCTGCGAAATGATTATTGAGTTGGGTATTATTTTTAAAGAAAATATGTTTGGTCTTTTCATATAGTCAGCTGATGAAGCCTCAAATTCAATGTATTTGTCAACATTCAAGTATCTGATTTGTTTGGTGGGTTCTTAATGTTTAGCAAGAGACACTGAGTACAAAACTAAACAAGAGTACACACAAAAGAGCACTTTACGTTGCTCAAAGCTATCTTAGGCATATACATATTCTGACGTTTTCTACGTTATTATATTGTAAGTCACATAATATACTTCAGCCAATTTATGAAAATATGTCAATGTTGAGTCCTAACTTGCTGGAGCTACTTTGTGACTATAAAGAAGTGTTAAAATCCCCTTAAATCACCATTGATTTGCTGTAGAAGAAAATAAAACACCGTCATTTTGCACAGTAATTGTTATATTCTCTCACACAACTGGATTAGAATTAGATTACTGGTCAAACATTATTCATGGACATTTCGTGTTCCCAAATTAAGTGTAACAATTTAAATCTCTGTTCGTTGAAATCAATACTGAACGTTATTATAATCATTCAAAATTTTCTTGCTATTTCACGTTATTGCATTGTAATTCTGTTATGTCTTATGATATAAAAAAATCTACGATATTTTCACAAGTGAGACAAGTGCTTTTCCCCCATAAAAAGAACAAAATACAAATAGGTTGATATTCAGTTTTTCGACGATTAATATTCATTCAAGCTTTATGTTTCTTTTTATTTTTAATTCTTCATTGTTGAACACAGAACAATGTTGTTACATGAAAAATACCTAAGCATTCATAATCTTAATTATTCTAATATTCTTATTACCAATTATTTATTGCGGTATGACTAATGTGGTTTTTTTTATATAGATCCAGATAGCAACTAATTCATATATAATTAAATTAGTAATTATGGAAGACGTTTTCTTGTTTGTCTTTTACAATTATATTTTGATTTTCCTTGTGGCATACAATTAAGTTAATTTCTTCAAACAATTTAATCTTTGTTTTGATAAAAAACAAAACAAAACTGTTGATTGAAATACTCCTTTCAGCAGCTTCAGTATAACAATTTAAGATATTATTAAATTACTATTTTCTTTAGTCTATATTAAGAACGTATTTTAAAAGTAATCCTGCAACAATTTGAATCAGCTATATGAGAAAGCAACCTACGAATTTAAGTATTTCGAATCGATCATTGCCCTAAATATGTCGAATTGTATCAGCTACATGGGAAACTTTTATTAGATACTTGAAAAGGTAGAAATAATTTACAAATATAAAAAGGCGGAGGCGAGGCTGTGCGGTAAGATGTTTGCTTCCCAACCATAAGATTCTGGATTTCATCGCATTACGTGGCAGTTTGGGCAAGTGTCTTATACTATAGCCTTGGGCCGACCAAAGCCTCCTGAGTGGATTTGGTAGACGGAAACTGAAAGAAGCCCGTATTATATATATGTGTGTGTATCTCAGTGTGTGTCTTTGTGTCTGTGTTTGTCCCCCCACATCACCGCTTGACAACCAGTGCTGGTGTTTACGTGCCCGTAACCTAGCGTTTCGGCAAAAAGAGACCGATAGAGTAAGTACAAGGCTTTAAAAAATAAGTCCTGGGGTTGATTTGTTCGACTAAAATACTTCGACAGAATAAACATATATTCACACAATCTCACACAGAAACATTTATACGCATACACAAGCACATACAATCCAGCACTCTCACGGCAACCATTATATTCATATATAGAGAAAATAAAGAATGTGTAGTGTCTAGCGTTCTATCATGGCGAATGCCAGACAGAAGGGTCACACAGGGGAGCTAGGAAGAAGGGGAGATAATAAAGTAGTGGTGATCCAAAAACAAAGGTGCGCGTGCGTGTGTATAAGAGAGTATGCATGTGCATGTGGAAGAGGGCTGGTGACCTTGATGCGTGCGTGTGTATGTGTAGGCGTGAAGATGGGGGGCTGGGAAGTGGTCAGTGCTAATGTGTGCGTGGTGGTGTAATGTAATGTGATGTAATGTGATGTGTGGTATGGTGGTGTATGGTGTAGTAGTGTGTGGTATGGTGTGATGATTTTGGGAGGTGGGGAGGTGGGGGTGAGAGTGGGGGAAAGCAAGGGTTGGCCGTAGGTTAGGTTGAGGGTGGGGTAGAGGTGGGGTATGTGGGTAGACATAGGGTGGGTGGTAGAGGAGGGGTATGTGGGAGGGGGTTTAAAGGATGGGGTGGTGTGGGATGAGAAGGATAGGGAAGGTGGGGTTGGAATGTATAGGGGTGGGGTTACGAGGTAGGAGTGACGATGAAGGAGGAAGGAGAAGGTGGGTAGGAGTGAAGAGAAGAGGGGGAGAGTAGGAGTTAAGAGAAGAAGTAGGAGTCGGAGCAAGACAGGAGAGGTGGGTGGGAGCAAGTAGGTGAGAGGGGAGAGGCGAGGGGAGGAAAGCTGAGCCCATGTGGCGCAAAGGAGCGAAGAGAGAAGATTAATCCCTGTTAACGGCGCAGACAGGAGTCCGATGGCCCCTGTGCAAGAACAATCCGAGCACGGTCAGGTGTTGTATGTATGTATGTATGTATGTATGTTTACATACATAGACCCCTGAATTGAGTTCAAGTTATTATCAATATATCGTAGCGGCAAGCTGTCATACTACTATCTTAATTAAATCCATAATAACTTTTATTTCAGACAATAACATTCCTGTTATTGTAACAAAAATACTTCCGGCTTTATATACATACATTTATTGAACTCTTTAGACTAATGGCATATATCATAAGCCATTAAAATTGAAGAGATATAGAAAAATATATTAATAGCAGTCATTTACTTTTGTTGAGTTTCGTTAAGAGAATTCCGATTAAATATTTAATTATGTCCAGATAAACAGACCTTACAACAATTTTTTTTCTCATTGTGGAAGCGCTTGTCTTTGTAGTTAGGCTGATCAGGTCATGATCGAGTCGAGGTTGAGTTGTGTCCTTGTGCAAAGCACTGCATTTTCATTTACTTCATTCTACCCACCCTAAAATGAGTATCAGTGATAGCTGCGCTACAGACTCTGCTGACAAGTAACATTGTGATCGAGGGCAGTATTATTTTTTACTTGCAGTTGCTTAGAAATCAGGACACAACTCCAGCCTAAGGGAGCTGTTGTCTGGAAACTTATTTAAGTAGTATGCACTGGATCAAACTATGCTTTGAGTCCTGAAGAAAATAGTATCATCATCCTCAACAAAAATCTTGACACAAGGCCAGCATGTTCAGGGAGAATAGCTAAATTGATTGTATCGACCGCAGTACTTAACTGGTACTTGGTTTATTGATCTCGAAAGAATGGAAGGTGAACCTTGGCGAAATTTGAACTCAAAAGGGCAGACGAAATACTGCTAAGCACTTTATCTGGTGTGCTAACGACTCTGCCATCTCGCCACCTTAAGTTTCAGAAACATCAAGTAGGGAAAAACCATTAGGAGAGTTAGTGACTGTAACGATTTCTGAGAGCATTCTCATATTGGAAAAATATCTATGTGTATTGGGTAAATATCGTTCTGCTAGCTTTCCAATCCAGGTTATCCAATCATATCAGTTACCTCCTGGCATACCTCTTCAGTACTTACCAAATCTCAGATATTAAGATCTGAGGTGGACGGATATAGTAGGCATTGATGATGCCAATTTTCTCCCAAACGTAAAGCGAAGTGCTGCTGAAATATCACTCGACTCTTGAGATTGGATAATGCCATACCTCAAAGAGATGGTTATGCCTCTTAAGCCGTCACATGTTTGTCCTTCGAAGCCTATTAAATAGACTCCATCCTTTCGTGTATAAGTTACCACGTCTTGTGCAATGCTCTTTTTTCTAACTCCCTCTTCTAAAGTGATGACTAGACCTCTTCTGATATATTGTTCTCTATAGTTATATGGTTGCCAAAATAACAGAATTTACTTTGATATTTCTCATTAACTAACTTGCTAATCCTAATATTCCAAACTATTTGTGTTGCGAATTACGTGCTACATTTTTATCTGCTAATCAAGTTTTTGTAAGTGTTTTATGTCCATCTGTAAGATACACGTAATCAGACATCAAAATATGTGGCAATATGTGGCTATACAACGCTTTTCTAAACCATTGGCTTAAAAACTATTTAAATATGGTCTAGGTCACCTTAAATGGTTTGTCTGGGTTTACTTTGGAAAATCTAGAGTATGTTATATCATAATTACATGCACACTTCTATCACTATTCCTACGTAAACAGCCCATGTGTAAAGAAATCATTTTGATTTGTTCAAGAACATTTAATTCTCCAAGATTTATGCAGAAGAATTGCGAATGACATGACACACTGATTAATATGATATCAGGAGATCCGAGGCATTTCTGCAAGTGACCTTATGTTGAGATACTTCTTATTCCATTCTCATTTAGAGAATAGACTCCCTCTATAACTATGGCTGAAATTGAGAGAAACTTAAAGAAAGCCGGTATTGAACTGGAATGCGTTACAACTTCTGTGGGAAGTTTGATCGAACCGTATTAAAGAATTTATTTAGATCAGCAGAGAGGAAAGATTTTATCCTCATGTAAATAAAAAAAAAATGGAATTTAATCACCATCATAACTTCTTTTAAGTTGTGGAGGTCTCCTTTGATTTCTTAACCTTTATATCTAACTTTTGTTACCAAATCCTACTTTTTCGAACAACTAAGATAACCATGAAAATCATAAAAAAGTTTAACCTAGCTTGCTAGAGGACTTGTAGTTATTTTTATTCCCAATCTACCATTTAGAACCTTACTCCAAAAACCTCTATCTCGTAGCATGATGTAATATCAGAAAAGTTTAGACAATGTCTATCTGGTTAGTTGGAGAAGAAGCTCCAGAAAATTTTTATTAGGTTTGGCTAGAAGCGGAAAAGTCTCTTTTTCAATACTATCACTCACATTTGAAAGCTTAATCAACGTACTCGCTTCGACACCATAGAATCAAATCCGATAATGACACTTACAGCAGCCAGACATGTCTTATACGATTTTATCACTTTGTGGGAGGAGCAGTATGGTGGGGCGTGGGCTTTCGAATGTTCTTTTTGTATTTGAAGCATCTACAATGTTCTTATATTAAACCAATGTCAAATTATTTGCTCCCCAGCTCTTTCTGAGAATAATCGCGCTGGTCCTGAAAATCTTTGGCGTATACCATTGCCTTGAAATATATGTTCACTTCGTGACAATCTTCATATTTATCCATGCTTACATCGACCAATCTCCACTAAATTCTTCCTAAAATCAACGAATGTTCCCATTATTGTTATTACCTTCACCTTAAGAACTTTTCTCCTTATTTAAAAGACATGGATGCGTATTCATCGCACATTCAAATCAATGTAGCAGTTTTTTAAGCATCATGTTCATTACTAGGTAACACATTCTCTAATCCGAAAGAAAGAAACTAACCCTCTCTCACGCGAATCATTTTCTCGTCTACTACTTCTTTGCAATCATTTCTTAGTTGTATTTTTTCTTTCTTTTTCAAGACGTCTTATCTTGTTGCAGATTTTTATAATAGTAAAGGTTTTTCTTATTTTACCAATATTTTTCGGTATGCCTTTTGGAATTGTAACATATCTTTCTTGCTCCTGACGTATTGCCGAATTTCTTCATTTTTTTTTTCTTCTTTTAAATTTATATCTAAACATATGCGTGAAGCTACGGGATTAACAAATATGCTTTTGCTTACTAAGTCTGTTATGTGCTGTTACTTTTCTCTGTTTTATGTTGTGAGATTTTCTCAATGTTATGCGTTGTTGTTTTATGCAAGCATTGTTATTGCTGTGTATTATGTTGTGTAAGATAACACTACTGTCGTTTTTGTAGTTCTAAGGCATGTTTTCATATTCTCTTCTCTATTATTTGTGATTACATTTCTGGTCCGAATTTCTATATAAATATATTATTTTCACTATTGTCTGAAACATTTTAAATATATTACCATTCATCGAAGAAAGGATGGGCCTACCATCATTGCCAAAGTCCACATCCATTGACATCCGTGCTACAAAACATTTTGAATGGAGCAGAAACGAAAGAACAAAATTAAAATTTTAAGAACAAGCAATAAAGTTTAACTTACTTTCGAAGAAAAACAGCAAATTCAAAGTAGAAACTGAAGAGATGACAAATATGTTAAAATCCAACAGCAACAATGGCAAAAAATAACAACAGCAAAGCAATAATAATTATTGTTTCTAGCATAGAAACAGATCAAAAAATTTGAGGAAGGGAGTTACTCGTTTAAATCGACATTAGTTCAAGATTGGTATATTATTTTATCGAACCAGAAGAATGGCCCTGGCAGCTTTCGCAATGTTAAGAACTCTAATAAAAACCAGCAAAGAATGTTTCCAAAAGTTGCAAAAGGGTTCTGTCGATTCATCATCAGATAATTAACAATAATTGTTCTTAAAGTACGAAATTTGGAGGTAGTGGTTAATCTACCCCACTGACAGTAGTATATGTCTTGTACTTAATTTACTGAGCCTGGATAGATGAAACTTAAAGACGACCTCAGCAGGTTTTGATTTAGGCTGTAATGTTTATTAGTATAGATAAAATAATTAAGTGTAAGGTTAGGAATTCCTAGAAAATAGAAAAAGATGCTGGCATCTTACACACTGAAAAGTACTACTGAATGTAATTTTATTAATATGGAATGCCTCAAATAGATAGTTTTCACCAGCTTCCATCCTTCACCATCTTTATAATGGTTGTGCATTGCATACGATAGACCAAGAAATTTAAAATTCAATACGATTATCAATGAGAGAATGTACAAATTTAGTTAGAGATGTACTATTAGCTGTTTCTGCCTAAATGTAGGTTTGTGATAATTCCAGCGAAGTTTGAATGAGAAAGAGGACGCACTGATATAGACATGTGCTTTACGAAGGATAAGGACAAGATCAATTATATACTATATTTTTCCAAAGGCATTGGTTATTAATAGGACACAATGATTTATTATAGAGGTTACACGGTGCAAAGTTACCTTGATTATTAACAGCTATGATGGGCTTAGCTTCGCTTTTAATAATAGTACAGTTCTTGGAATCGGGTATATCAGTATGATAAAATGGTCATAATCCTAAGGATAACAAATGGTTAGACATATTCACCTCACCTACCTTCTAATTTTCTATGGTTTATATATACATATACAACATATACACGTACATATACAAAATTCTATTTATCTATCTATCTGTCTGTATGCCTGTATATATGTATATATTCGTATATTCACTCACATTTTGCTTTCCCTAAAATATGTATCGCTATTTCCAGATCAGAAATTTTTGCTCTTGTATCCATATTAGAAGACAATATTAGAATTTTCAGAGTTATTAATCCCATCTTCAGAGTGCATATTAACAGTTGTTGTATTTATACATTGTTTTGAATTGATTCAAACTCTAATCTGCCCCAGGTGTCATATTTTGGGATATATATATATATATATATATATATATATATATATATATATATATATATATATGCATGTATGTATATATATATATATGCATATATATGGTCTGCAGCTTGATAGATAAATACATCACTACATTTTAATAAGTTCGATAAAAGTAGTATTGATGAAAAATATTTTAAATACTTACATATAATGGGGAATTGATAACCGTGAAATTATATACTTCACCCAAGTACAGATAAGATGCTTGTGGAGTTTAACCTCAGGTCAATCTTGAACAAGTATTTTTCTCACATATAAAACAATATAAATTATATTATACAATGTATATTTTTTAAGCAAGTAAGTGAGGTTTGAGTTAAGGGAGGTCGGTTTCTATTTTTAGCAGAACATATGACCACTTAACGCTTTCGTCTTGGCTAGAAATGTGAATTCAGTATTTTGAATATATATATTTATTGCTATTTGTAAGCTTTGCTGCTTGTGTGTATATGTATAATCTATACATGATAGGCATGGGCGTTTATGCCTTTGTCAATTTGATGATATATTTCAGAGGATCAAATATCGTTAGCGGTTAAACAAACAAAAGTATCTGTCATTTCTTTAAAGAATCTCAAAATTTGTGTTTGCAATTAAGGCAACCGATCTGGTAGAATCGTATGCCCGCTGTGCAAAGATGCTTAGTAGCATTTTGTTTCCCTTTACGTTCCGAGTTCAAATTTCGCCGACCTTGACTTACATCCTTTGAAAAGAACAAGTACCAGTTGAGCACCCGAGTCGATGTAATCGACTTAGATCCTCCTTAGAACTTGCTGGCCGTGTGCCAAAATCTGAATCCGATGTTTCTACTTGCATTTGCAAACGGTGTCGTTTATGAATTTATAGGTGTTAATTTGTCTATGTAAAATTTTCAGCAAGTATAGCTGAGTGAATGTCGGTTTGATATTATTATTTTTTTAAATTGGTCAATCATCTTCAAAATGCTCTACTTTAACTTAATTAATGGTTCTTGCTTTCAGTCCATAATTTTCGACACCAGTTGACCGTATATTTATACTAAATGTGATTGTCAGTGTGTAAGAACGCGTGTACGATTGGTACATGTTGTGTAATGGTGTGTAATTATAGTAGGTACGAATGCGTTGCAATGTGTTTCTATTCCATTAATATTGGTGTCTTACATCTTTTAAAAATACGTTCATACGCAAAGAGACTGTTATTGCTTGAAGGATTAAAGCAACATCATATATAAACATAGCTAGTAAAGAAAATATTTTGATTTTATTATTATATTTTATTTCTCAGAGCTCCCGATCTTAAATGCACCTGTTAATTCTGTGAGAGCGGACAGCAACCTGTTGTCAAAGGTCTTAAGGTCTTTAAGAGTCTCTTTCCATGAATTTATCATCATCATCATCATCATCATCATCATCATCATCATCATCATCATCATCATCATCATCATCATCATTATCACCACCACCACCACCACTAAGGCTGGAAGCTGGAAGAATCATTAAGCACACCGGTTTAGCGTTATTTTGTTTGTCTTTATGTTCTGAGTTCAAATTCCCAGAGGTCGACTTCGCCTTTCATCCTTTCGGGGGTCATTAAATTCAGTATCGGTGAAACGCTGGGGTCAATTCTTTCGACTAGTTCTTTTCCCCCAAATTTCAGGTCTCATGCCTATATAAAAAAGGTTTATTATTAACGGAGGTGAGCTAGCAGAATTGTTAGCATGCCGGACGAAACGCTTAGTGTGATTTCGTCCGTCTTTACGATCTGAGGTTAAATTTTGCTAAGGTCGACTTTGCCTTTTTGAGATCGATGAAGTAACTACCAGTTAAACACTGGAGTCGATGTAATCGATTCCTCTTTCCCCAACATTGCTGTCCTTGTGCCTGTAGTAGAAAAGATTATTATTATTATTGCTAGTGTCATCATCATCATCATCATCTAGGCGGTGAGCTGGAAGAATCGTTAGCACGCCGGACAAAAGATTTAGCGTTATTTTGTCCGTCTCTACGTTCTGAGTTCGAATTCCGCCGATGTCGACTTTGCTTTTCATTTTTGTGAGTTCGATAAAAGAAATACCAGTTGAACACTGGGTTGATGTAATCAACTCATCCCCCCACCCCCCCAAAAAAATTGCTACCCTTGTGGAAAAATTTAAAACCATTATTATTATTGTTGTTGTTGTTGCTATCATTATTGTTATTACTATGAACTTATATCTGTGTAATTATCTAGTAACTATTAGTTAATTGATTGCTGGTTTTCTGTTGCTTTTTTCCCTAAAATATGTCAGTTACTGATTCTGATTTTATTGGTGTGATTTTTTTCATGCTAATATGTGTGCTTGTCAGTATTGTTTCATGCGATTTTATTCATGCAAAGGTATATTTATATTTATTCATGCATAGGTATATTCGTGTGGTTGCATAAATCAATTTATACACATCTGGCTTCTATATGTGTAGGTGTATGCACATTGGTTTTCGGTGTATATGCATGTACAACTTTTTGCTTTGTGAGCCACTGTATGTAAAAATGTGTATTTGTATGTCTTGATTTGTGATTACGTTTTTGTAATGTATTTGTATGAGAAATTATTTGTGCATATGATTGCTTTAAATACAGAACTGTTGTATATGCATATATGTAATTGCACTTGCGTAGAGGTGCATATATTTCCCGATATGGTTTTAATTATGGAACAGCGTATAGGTATATGTGAATATAGTTGTTATACATATGTGACTGTCTATATTTCAATCAACTACTTGTTGATTAAAATTTTGATCGCTCTTGACTTTAAGTATATTCACTTGCAAATATATACATGCATATATACACAGACAGACAGACAAATAGATAGATAGATAGATAGATAGATAGATAGATAGATAGATAGATAGATATATAGATAGATAGATAGACAGAGAGAGAGAGAGAGAGAGAGAGAGAGCGAGAGCGAGAGAGAGTGGGTAGAGAAGGACAGACCGACAGACCGACTGACCGGCAGACAGACAAGTGTAACAACTCGTCTGCTAACGTAATTCAAAGATTCTTTTTAAATGAAATAAAATATTAATTTCTATAACACTATTTTGGGTGTGATAAAATATTATACTTCATATTATATTTCATATATATATATATATATATATATATATATATATATATATATATATATATATATATATATATGTATGTATTTATGTATATACGTATGCATGTTTGTATATATGTGTGTGCATGCATAAATATTTACGCACACATATACATATAAGCATTCATTAATATTGATTTCCTAACGTAAGTATACATGTGCTTGTATGTATTACAATTCATTTTTCTTTATTATTCATCAATGTTTATCATACAGCACCAATTAAAATAACTCTTGTCTTCTTAACAGTGTTTCTTTGTTGTTATACTTTCATATTAATCGATGATGCCGATACTAGTGCATGTGTTGCACTATTTTCATTACTATTCTTGTTCTTGTTCTTTTTCTCTGCAGCTAATTGATGCGGCCATAAACGTTTTTTTCCCTTTCTTCTTGGTGTTGTTTTTATTGTTTTGTTGCTAATTGGTACCATCAGTACTGTTGCTATTGTTGTAGTGGTTACTACTGCCATCTGCTGTTGTTTTCATCACAGCTGCATTTGTTGTTGATTTTATAACTGTTGTTATAGCTGCTATTGTTGCTGATATATTATTTGTTTCTTTTTTATCGCTTAGGGAAGTAAATACAGCATCCATTATACATTCAGGGCGTCCGAGGCTCAAGGCAGGATCGGATGTTATTATCTTCAAAGCAGAAACGTGACCAAAATCCTGAAATCATCCAAGGTTCAAATGTTAAATCTAACAATACACAAGAGCTAAGGGTACCCAAAGATTATATACAAATATAGCCCAAGGAATAAATACCAAAAGCATCCAAGGATCAAATGTTAAATGTACGCCTGGGACGAAATACTAGGGCCATCCTAGGACAGCACTAAAATGCATTCAAAAGGCAAATGTTAAAAGTACTTGAGGATCAAATACTTAATCCCTCTTGGACTAAATGCTAACGTCATCCAAAGACCAAATTTAAATGCACATAAGAGTAAAATGCTAAATTTTACCATGAACCATAACTCAAAATTACTGAAGGATAAAAGGGAAGACACCCAAGGACAAAACGATAAATGTATCCAAGGACCAAATGTTAATTGTATCTTAGTGTTATTGTTGAGTCCTAGATTAGCCATGATGCACCAGACTTACAATAAAAAAAGTATTTCTGCTATGACTGTTATATCTTTCTTCCAGACGGTATATCTATGACTAAATTCCCTAATAGGTTCTCCATTTTCCGTTTCTGAGAGCAGTTTGTGTATTTGAGGAAGAATTGACTGCTATTTCTAACGAGTAGATCTGCAGCTCAGTGATTGCCTTGTTTGTACAACTAATATTGTTAATGTTCTTAAAGATTTTCATTGCTGTTATTGCTACTGTTGTAGTTGTTAATTGCACTTAAAATTGTTGTTGTTATTGCTGTTCGTATTCTCAATATCTTGCAGTTGCAGCTGCTAACATTCCGTTTGTTAATGGTGTTGTTATTATTATTGCTACTTTTGCAGCTGCTGTTGTTTCAGTCGTTATTTTTGTTAGCGTGTGCCGTTGCTGCAGCCACAACTGTTTATGCTGCACTGTCGGTGATAGTACTGCTATTGCTGTTGTTTTTATTTCTGTTGTTGCTGTCAAAGATTCTGTTGTTTCTGATGTTGCTGTAGCTACAATTTTTGCTTTTCTTAAGAAGCTAAATAAAATCCTATTAAAGCTCAATGACTTCTTTGTTTCTTTTATTTGCTGACTTAGAAATCTCGACAAAGATAATGTATTTTAAAGGCAAAGGATGCATGATTACATCTTATTAAAAAAAGCACTTGTAATTTAAAATATAGGACATTGCATATATGTTAGAAATATTTAATTTAAAAATATAAAAATACAGATCATACAATATTTGTATTGTATTAAGGCGGTGAGCTGGCAGAAACGTTAGCACGCCGGGCGAAAGGCTTAGAGGTATTTCGTCTGCCGTTACGTTCTGTGTTCAAATTCCGGTGAGGTCGACTTTACCTTTCATTCTTTAGGGGTCGATAAATTAAGTACTATTTGTGTACTGGTATCGATCTAATCGACTTAATCCCTTTGTCTGTCCTTGTTTGTCCCCTCTATGTTTAGCCCCTTGTGGCCAAAAAAGAAATAAGAAACGTTAGCATGCCGGGCGAAATTCTTAGCGGTATTTCGTCTGTCTTTACGTTCTGAGTTCATATTCAGCCGAGGTCGACTTTGCTTTCATCATTTCGGGGTTGATAAATTAAGTACCACTTGCGTATTGGGGTCGATCTAATTGGCTGGCCTCCTCCCTCAAAATTTCGGGCCGTGTTCCTAGAGTAGAAAAGAATATTTGTATTGTATTGTTGTTAGTAGCTCTTGTGTAACCCTCGGCTCGTCCTGAGCGAGTAGAGATGTGATTGAAGATACACCTGCTTTGTCAAACCATTCAATGTTTGTTTCTTTTATACCTTTTTTCCTTTAGGGAAAACATTACACAATGTGTCCTGCCTTTTGCATATAATGATTTCAGGGAGATAAGATTTTGTTTCTAATTCTAGTTAACGAGGTGACCATCTAGAGTCTTGTCTTTCTGCTTTGATATAGCAATATTAATACATACGAAGAAGTGTGATTAAATCCCATGAAGCCGATTTTTACAGCTGATATAAAACATGTCTGTAGACAGTGGTGATATGCTTTATAAATCTGTCAATATATCTTACACATACATAACACAGGAATACAAACACAAATACGTACGTATGTGTACATACATACACACACACACATATACACACACACACACACATACACACACACACACACACACATATATATATATATATATATATATATATATATATAAGTTCCTATATTATATAAGTTTGCGATGTCAATTAGAAACCGTTCAACTACAATTAATAATCAGTGGTCATGATCAAACGATTATGCTTCCTTGAAGACCAATTAATGCAAAAATAGATGTCGGTGTGTGTAGAATCTAGGGGAGACTGGTTAAGTTTTATATAATGTCCGACTATTATTGACAAATGCAATCTGCTATTACTTGTCACTAATCTATTTTCTAAATTTTTATACAGAATTTGATAGTGAAAGAGTCTCTATGTAATCACACGATCTGTTAGAAATAGCAGCATAATATGCTTTAAACACAATATCTTAAGTAGAAACATATTGGATTGTATAATTCAAAGTGAACAAGCAAAATACCGTCGGTCGCAGTTGCAGAGCTTTTGATCATCGATGTGTTTAATCATGATTGACTTAGATTAAAACATCAACAATATTATACAATAAATTCATTGTTTTATCATTCACTAAATCTCTCTCTGCAATTCACTTTAATAAACTATAAAGAAATCAAACAGGGAATTTCACACTATCACATGTTTCCTAGCATCGTGCCTTAATTAGAAACAAGCATCATTAAAGCGTAAAAATAATAGCACAAAATCTCAGTGAAATATTTAAATTGTAAATATAACAATGAAGCAGTATGAATTGGTGTCACTTCCTGGAGATGATTTTATGTTGTACACAGATCGCATTCACAAATCTCCTACACAATAAAACACAGCTACTAGCTGCAAAAATCACCCGGGCATATAAGGAACACCATTTGTAGCAGCAGTAAGTCAATCTTAATTATTCCTCTTATTATATGAACTATCATTCCAAAACGTTCTTCTGCAATACCATCCTAAAAATGTTATCTCAAAATTGAAATGTCAAGATACCGCACATCCACGCAGAAATAGCTCCAGTATCAGTAGCATCAATAACCGCTAACGCATTTATGGTACGTTTAGACCAGGACCCTTTTGATTACTATTTTATTCTGGATGACCCCCGTAGCCATTCGATATTTACAAACTAGTTTTATAGAAACTTCTTTGAAAATTCCTTTTTTTGTTTTTCACGCATTAACTTGAGTAGGTTCAACTATGTAATATGTTATAGAAAGAAACCTAACTGTTTCTTCCAATACATGTCAATATATACAGTTAAGGCAAACGTTTTTCAGGTGCACTTAAAATACTATCGTGGATTCCCAGTTCACTATTTTGTTGCGTGGACCCCACAATATCCTACACAGACCCTCAGGGGCCATATGAAATCCGGTTGAGAACCACTGGTTTACACGAACAGCAAGTGTTGTTCTCTGATTCATTCCAACTACATCTCCATTGTGGCAGCTACGAGAATCTAGTGGGAGTTCCGATACATATACTCGATCTGTTATAATTAGTTGGCAAATCTCCCTAAAATCAAATCTTATTATTTTTTCAAAAAGCCTCATTGGGTAATGTAAATTCTGATATGTTTAGAGAAGATGATCATACTAGAACGCTTTTCATGATTGGTATGATCCATCAGAGCCGAACTGGATATGAACATCACGATCAGCATACTGGTATAAGCCGCAAAGAGGAAAGAGTACATGTCCAAACGGCCATACTACACGTGAAACAATAAGCCATTGCGTAACGAAATTTATTGAGGAGGCATATCTGGAGCAATTGAGCGTTGTTTTCTTTTTCCAAGTCCTTCACTCATCTATATTCATGCTGTGATGTATCTGAATCAGACTTGACCCAGGATAGCAGTACCACCACAACTGTCAAACTAGACAAATAATCGTTTGAACAACACAAATGCTTTTAGTTGACATTTAACTACAGACTTTCTGTTCTTGAGATAAGATTTAAATCTACTCCTGTGTTGTGAAGTAAAACTGCAGAGAAATTTTTAAAAATTATTGTAAGCAATTAAAGTGGTTTTATTCCTATTATCTACAGGTCAATAAATCAAATAAGCTGTGGTAAGCTATCATATATAATAGAACAGTATATAGTGTACATAAGGTATAAGGATACATTTTTGACACATTGAAAATAATATACAGGAAAGCTAATTGCTACATAAAATGTAAGATGATATCAGAATAAGTATTTTTCTAGTATGTTTT
Source organism: Octopus bimaculoides (assembly GCF_046866305.1). NCBI lineage: Eukaryota > Metazoa > Mollusca > Cephalopoda > Octopoda > Octopodidae > Octopus > Octopus bimaculoides. Next base: position 49,250,056 of record NC_142935.1, on the reverse strand, counting down.
GCAAAACGATCATTACGTTTGTAGTTGGTTCTTAACACAGCACATCGCTGTTGATATTGTTAAATTTCAACACATAATAAATAAAAATGAATAATGAATGATTGCATTTATAATATATTGCATCATAGATTTATATATTAACTGTTGAATACTTTTAAATGTGTCAAATCAACAAAATTAATATGTTTCCCAAATCTACATATTTCTCTTAGTTTTATGATTCTGTCGATAAATTACAGGATCTGATTTATTCTAAGTACTTCGCTAGACACGTTCTTCTCAACTCTCCATAAGAATTCTCATTATGCTAGTACTATACTTTATATGAACATACAATACGTGTATACATATTCCAATCATAAGTGTTTCTATTAAATGAAACTTCCAACTATAGAATTTCCCTCTCCTCTTTTTACTATGGTACTGATATATATATATATATATATATATATATATATATATATATATATATATATATATATATATATATATATATATATATATATATATATATATATATATATATATATATATATATATTGCTATGTCTCAAGCTACTGCTATCTAGAACCTTCGGATGATCTCTTCTCAACCGCTACACGACTGCTACTCAACTCTAGTCAACAGTCACTCAACTCTCTACCACGGCTAGACTACCTCGATTTATATGTCTTGGGCGATCCTACTTCTTCGCTTGGGGGCGTCGACACAGCATATATATATATACGACAGGCTTCTTTCAGTTTCCGTCTACCAAATCCACTCACAAGGCTTTGGTCGACCCGAGGCTATAGTAGAAGACACTTGCCCAAGGTACCACGCAGTTGGAATGAACACGGAACCATGTGGTTGGTAGGCAAGCTCCTTACCACTCCAGCACCTATACTTTCCACACAGCCACTCCTTATCTAATATATATATATGCTTACCCCCTTCTCTCCCTCTCTTTCTACTTACCATTTTAATCTACCACATTCATTTATCTTTATCTTCATTTAGCTTCTCTCTTCCTCATCTGCATATCTATTTAACAACTAATCAATCAATCTATATATACACATTTATGCGTACACACACGCGCGCGCGCATACACACACATACTCACATCTATCTATCTATCTATCTATCTATCTATCTATCTATCTATCTCTTTTCGTCTTACACACTGCTGCAGTCCATCGCCTTCTCTCTTTTCTGTTACCTTCCCGTTATGTTTCTTTCAGCCATCTTTCCTATCTTTGTCCTACCATCAGTTTTGTTCAGTTTCTGAACTCCTACCTCTACCTTCCCTTTTCAATCGTCTGCTCCTAATTCCCATCTTACTCCTTCCCCCAAGGTACTTCCGCTTTCATCCTTCACCTGCTTCCTTTCTTCCGTTCAATTAGCCTCTTTTTCGCTTCGCTCAAGGCAACTAGATGGCTGTTTTTGTCTCCGCCGAGCTGTTTCTTATGGCCGGAAAGCATTTCCTCTGCGCGTCATACGTTACTTGCACACTTACCTTCTATATGTCGTGTAGATTGAAAGACCATTTATGCTATTATCTGCTCAGTTTCGTTTTGCCTTTATTCATTTAGTCTTATATTTATCATTGAAATGTACGAACATATATATTTATATTTCCTTGTTTGTTTCATTTAGGACAGCCCCTGCTTTTCTCTCTGCTTGTCTTACAATTATTATCTTAGTTAAAAAAAAACATTTTGTATTTGCTGTTCGTTTTCTATATTTTCTGCCATTAACAAAGTATAGTCATTACAGCTAATTTAGTCCGATTTTTGCGCACACTCCTTTATATCCTCAATGCTCTACTTAAATGTGGGCTTCAGCAGAATGGCCAATATTACCTGGAGTGACAAGATTTTAAGTATCTCATGTTCAAAACTAATAAACTGGTCAGATTACTGTTCATCCTTTCGTGCAGTCCTTTTGCTATTTCCGTGAATTTCTTTGGTGCGTATCCTTACTATCATGTCATCCCATAAGTTCTGTCCTATTTTACCTTTTTTTTAAAAATTGAGTGAAATTTAATAGTATTTTAGAATGTCTAATGTAATTAAAAATTATCTTTATGCATTTGTGTACATTTAAACTAATTAAATGTTATTTTACAGAATAATAGAATTAAAATTTCATTAATTAAAACCCTTTCTAACATGAAAGTATCCAAAGAGTATTTGAGTTACATAATGATTTATGAGTACAAAAAAAGAAACTCTGCAGCCGAAGCGACTCAAAACATGCACTCAGTTTATGAGAAAGAATGTCTGAAAGAAATAACTTGCAGATGGTTTGCAAAATTCAGAAGTGGAGATTTCAGCCTTGAAAATGAAGATCGAATAGGACGTCTAGTCGAGTTTGATGATAATCTCCTTGGGGCATTACTTGAAGAAAATCCTGCATTATCAGTTGAAGAATTGGCAATAAAAATTAGTTGAAACCATACAAATGTTCATCATTATCTTCAACAACTTGGAATGGTTCCTAAACTTGGAAAATGGGTACGTCATAAATTGTCCGAAAGCAACCGCAAATCCCGAGTTGACATCTGATCTTCTCTCCATTCTCGCGAACTCATTTCACCCTTTTTGGATAGACTTGTGACTGGTGACGAAAAATGGATCTTCTATCGAAATGTTAAACGTCGTAAACAGTGGCTTGGTAAAAGGGAAAAAAGCTCAACCACAACCTAGAAGGGAACATCATGGAAAAAAGGTTCTTCTCTCTATCTTGTGGGATTACAAAGGAGTAGTTCACTTTGAATTGTTACCACCTAATGCAACAATCAATGCTCAAGTCTACTGTCAGCAATTAGAGCATGTGAACCAAGCTTTAAAGAGAAAAATACGCGCTTTAGTGAATCGAAAAGGAATGATGTTTCATCAGGACAATGCGCGACCCTACACTGCAAGGATCACATCACAGAAGATCGAAGGGCCCAGTTGGTAAAAAATTCCTCATCAACCTTATTCTTCTGACCTCATTCCTTCAGACTACCATTTGTTTCGGAATTTACAGAATCATTTGAGGGACGTAACTTTCGCAAGCCACGAGGAAGTCGAAACTGACATTTCAGAGTTCTTCGCTGTGAAACCAACAGAATTTTACATTGATGGGATTAAACAGCTTCTAAATAGATGGAAAGAAGTCATAGATAATCAGGGAAAGTACATTGATGATTAAATTTCAATTAAATATAACATTTGATCACTTGATTTCCTTATTCAAAATTCGGATAGAACTTATGTGATGGCATCATATATTTTGCTATGTTATTATTGAAGTATTGCAAACGTTATTTTATCTCTATACTTATTTTTCTAGCTACGATTCTTTCTTTCTTTCTTTCTTTCTTTCTTTCTTTCTTTCTTTCTTTCTTTCTTTCTTTCTTTCTCTCTTTCTTTCTTTCTTTCTTTCTTTCTTTCTTTCTTTCGTTCTTTCTTTCTTTCTGTCTTTTTTTCTTATGTTCTGTCTCTCCGTCTACCTGCGTCTCTCTCTCTCTCTCTCACTCTCTCTCTCTCTCACTCTCTCTCTCTCTCACTCTCTCTCTCTATCTATCTATCTATCTATCGATCTATCTATCGATCTATCTATCTGATCTGGACGGATGCTAGTCGCATCGCCTCGCAAGTAAGTTGGCCTTTTATATGTCAAAAATTTTGCAGTTTTAAAATATTTTTTGTGGAAGAGGTGTATAAGACTATACACTTCGACCCTATTGGGTTTTTGTAATAGGAAGTGGCTCCTTCTGGAGTTTATTTCCAAAAGTTTTTGATTTTTCTCCGGCTTATTTGCCATATTTCGTGAAACAAATATGGCTAGGCCTTCACACGTGGTCGATTTGCCTCTAATAGCAGGAAAGGAGACTGACCAACAAGTCGTTCCACATGAACGAACGCAAGACGTAGAGACCAGGAATGCTGCGTTTACTACTACTGCCTTCACCACCTCCACTACCACCATTACGACCGCCACCAACGACAACAAAACAAAAACCACTACTGCCACCGACATCGCAGCCACCACTACCACCAAGAACAACAATAACAAAAAGAACAACAACTCCACTCCTCTTTTGTTCCTTTCTCCACAGACAACGGAAGGAGAGAAACAGAAGAGCATGATCGCCAAACAATTGGCTCAAATACGCCTGAACGCCGAAAAAAATTATGAGAAAAATTTCACGCCACTTCGTAACTCATGTGAAGGTCAGAGGAGTACACAAGAAGAAGGTCACCCATCTGCCACAGCAACAACACCTACGAGCATCACAACCGCCAACAACAACGCTAATACAGCAACAACTGTCACTTCTGCCATCAACACCAGCACCACCACCAACAACAACAATAACAAGATAAAAACAAACTTCGCCGAGGCGATAAGGCAAAAAACGACGGTAGTATCTTTTACTGCACAACAGATAAAAGATACAAAGGCTTTACTTACGAAAAAAAATGACGTGGTACGGATCAACATACCACAAGACATACTAGAAGACACAAACAAAAAGACAATTATTTATAAAATTTTAAACCCCCAAACCAAAAAACTAGAAAAAGCAAGCACGGAAAAGATCGAAAAATGCTTGAGATCTGTATGGCCATATAAAGATTATGTAACTTGGTGGCATAAATTTGCCCATGTGCAAGTTATTTTTCAAAGTGAAGAGTTAGCGAAACGATTCTCAACGCTAACTCTTAAGACAGAAGACATAACAGTGATACCGAGTTACCTTGGTCAGAGGGTAACAAGGGTTATCATGAAAAATATTCCTCCCATGGTAGATACACCATGGATAACATCAGCCGTATGTGTCGATATGGAGGAGGTCAGCATATTACAAATTAATGTTTCTGAAAGCAACAGAGGGTGGGTAAAAAAATGGAGATCCTTCTCCATATTACCCAGGAGTCAATAAATAAAATACCCACCTACATACAGTTACCATCAACGCAAAGGCTGTATGTAGTGTTAGAAAGCAGACGAACACGCTGTTACATATGTGGCAGTGAAGCTCACTTCCAAAAGGATTGCAATTCTGCCGCGAAACAACAGCAACAACAACACGAACAACAACAACAACAACCACGGGAAAACCAAAAACCCAAAACACCAGCATTATTACCCACACCACGGTATGCACAACTAATCAAGCAGCTATATGCGAAAACGAAAGAACGGCAACAACGAACAAACCAACCCAACCAAACAACACCACCACCTGAGCCAAAAACAGAAACAATACCACCACCAACAACTAAAGACAGACCAATACCAACACCAAGGACAACGACCAAGAAGACAACCACTGAGAACGAAAATAACAAGCAACCAACACCAACAAAAACAGCAACACAACCACTCACCCAAAGACACACATACGCTCACAATTTGCCCCTACCCCCTTCCGATTCCTCAGAACCTTCGTCGGAAGACGAAAGAAATGAAGAATGGCAAATAGCCCAGAAAGGAAGGAGGAAGAGGAGCAAGAAAAGAAAAGCAAACACAAACAAAGCAGGGAGATACACAACTCCCGAAAACACTCTCACTCCAGACACAAACACAAGCGACAAAATGCCAAAAGCAAGCACACACACAATTCTCACTGCCATCAACACAAAAAACTCAGAGTTGATGGAATACATCAACACAAAAACAAACATAACAAACGAAGACAAAAAAACCAGCAACCACCCGTACACAACACCGCCAGAACACATCAAAATATTACACATAACACCAACCCTGCACCACACAATAAAATCTATTTCCCCAAGGCAGTTGGCAAATGCCGAAGATACCTGGCGAAAAAACTATACAGCGATCTCCTCGAAGAAAACCCGAAGGAGGAGACACAAAACTCTCGAACGGTAAGTGACTCTCTTTAAAACCTTAACACTCACATCAAGATTATGCTCAAGATTGGTTGTGTAAATGCGCGTGGCTTGGGGTCCCCTTGGAAACAAGGGTACCTCCTAAACAACATAAAGTCACACAAACTAGAAATCATAGCCATAAGCGAGACCAGACTCCATGATCCGCGGGCCCTAACGTCCATTTTTGGCAGACAGTTTAACATTTATTTTTCTCCCTGTCTGCTGAGAATGGGCGGTAGTGGCATGGCGGTACTCTTTCGCAAGAGTCTGGATCTCGAAGTAAAGACAGAATTCATAGACCCGGAGGGTAGATTGGTTATTCTGGATGTCGATGGCAGCGATGGGTGTGCTTTTCGACTCATCTCAGTATACGCACCACCTTTAGCAGGTAGGCCGGATTTCTTTCGACGTCTAGAAGTATTCCTAGGAACGTCTCGTCCTTTACTTTTAGTGGGGGATTGGAATGTTACCTTGGACACGCATCTAGACTATGTGGGCAGAGATAGGAATAGACGGGGATGCAAATGCCTCAAAGACCTGCTCAGACGCTTTCAACTGTCTGACAGGTACCGACTCGACTACCCGAATGCGCCAATGTGGACATGGACAAACCACATCGGGTCGTCGAGATCGTATCTAGATAGAGTACTGTGTAGGAGAGTAGATAGAGATAGCATAGGGTGTCCACAATTTCACATAGTCAGCTACATGGATCACAAACTTGTGACGTGCACGCTAGACTTAGATAAGACACATAGGCAGGTCCCCAGTTACTGGAAACTAAACGCGTCTTTCCCGTCGAGACAGGTTTTCAGAGACCGGATTAGCACGTTAGTAAAGAAGGCTTTGACGGGAGCCATCATCAATAACAAATGGTGGTTTGCCCTCAAGAGAGCAATAAAAGCAGAAGCAGTTAGGTATAGCAAAGCACTAGCCATAGACAGAAACAGAGTAGAGGGTGAGCTAGTTAAGAAGCTAGAAGAGGCAATTAGAAGTGGCATCGCATCCGACGTTTTGGCAGCGAGGTTGGCCCTAGACCAACACTTCAACGCCAAACACGAAGGGTGCGTTGTCAGGGCTAGGTTGCGTGCTCTAATAAACGAAGGTGTTGGAGCCGCGCGAGAGGCCCGGGTGGCGGAGGCACAACAGGGCAACAAAGCCACCATTCGGTCTCTGGTGGACGAACAGGGGCGCGAACTGCTCGAGCCAAGCAAAATGTGTGAGGCCTTTCAGCGGCACTTTGCTCGACTGTTTGGGACGAGTGGCGAGCGACAACGCAGGGTGGACTTCAGTGCCTACCTGCACAGCCTACCGCGACTATCGGCAAGAGAGGCGGAGTGCTGCGAAGGAGTCATCACGGCGGCGGAAGTGAGGGACGCGATGGCGGGATGCTCGAGGGACAAATCTCCGGGTTTGGATGGTCTGCCCTACAAGTTTTACAACTGTATTCCAGACTTGTTTGGAGACGTCTTGGTGGCGGTGTACTGCAACTGGCAGCAAAACGGGAGCATTCCCGGTTTTGTGAGCCGAGGAGCCGTAACGCTGCTGAAGAAAGATCCAAACAAGGGGGACGTCATAGATAACTTTAGGCCCATCACTCTGCTCAATGCAGACCTTAAAATTTTGGCCAAGGTGTTAGCCAAGCGGTTGGCGCTTGTCATCGAGAAACTGATCGGCAAGGCGCAAACGTGCGCCGTGCCGGGCAGGAGCATCCATGACAACCTCCATCTGATGCGCTACATCATAGAGCGGGTAGTTAAGGAATCTGGCATGGGTGGGGCCCTGATCAATTTAGATCAATCGAAAGCTTTCGATAGCGTAGACCATCAATACTTGGAGGCTGTCCTCATAGCGGCCGGCTTCGGTCCCATTTTCCGCGGCTGGATGGCTGCCCTGTACAGAGGCATCCGTTCGGTAGTTCGCGTCAATGGGCATCTATCAAGAGCCTTCGATATTGCACTTTCGGTTCGTCAGGGATGCCCCCTCTCGTCGCTTCTGTACGTGTTGACTCTCGAGCCACTACTGCGGAAGCTGGCGACGCTGAGGGGCATCCCGCGACAGTTGGGATGCGGGACGAGCATGTCGGCATACGCGGACGACGTCACCGTCATAGTGTCTAGCCAAAAGCACATCGAGCTTGTCGGCGAGACACTGAGAAACTACGAAGCGGTAACGGGAGCGAAAATCAACCGGGATAAGTCAGTGGGCTTGACGGTCCGGTTGAGTTGCTCGGGGTCTGGTTTGGTCCAGACCTCCAAACGGAGAAGAACTGGGACGAAATCACAAGAAGGGTGGCCACTCTAGCCCGGCAATGGGCCGAGAGGAAGCTTTCCCTAAAAGGTCGGGCGGAGGTGGCGAACACGTACATCGCGTCCGTCATCTACTACCGCCTAACCGTCGTTCCTTGTCCCGACCCTACCATCACCAAGCTGGAGCGCATCCTCTTCTGCTTCTTGTGGAAAGGACGTGTTCCGATGGTTAGGCGATCCGTTTGCTGCCAACACCCGTTAAAAGGAGGACTGGGCATGCCGTGGTTGATGATGTGCAGATGCGCGCTGAGACTGTGACATCTCCGGCTCTACGTAGACAACGGTGAACAGGTGTGGTCGCCGTATGTGCGGCGCGCTTTCCCGCATCTCGTCTCCATGACCGAACTGCAGTCATGGATCAAGAAGAAACCGAGGAAGGGCGAATGGCACCGCGAGTGTCGCGCTGCTCTTCGGCAACTCCAACAACCCGGGTCAACCTTGAGCGACTGCATCACAACTAACGCATTCTATAGTGGATTAGTGGAGGGAAGGTACGACGACGATCTCGGGGCGAACCTGGGCGTCGACGAGGAATACCTGACCCGCCTGTTTAAGACGACCTTCGGGCCGGGACCTATGGACAACTTCCAGAGATCGCTGGCCTGGCAGTGCTATCGAGAAGCACTACCCGTTCGGGATAAGCTCTACAGGCATGGCTCGAGAAACACGGGGCCGACCTGTCCGAGATGCGGGCGGAGCGACGAAACCGTTCTGCACGCACTCGTACAGTGTCCCACCATTTCCGAGCTGTGGGCTTACGTCGAACAACTGCTATCGCGTGTGGGACGAGTCGGTCTATCAGCCGAGTCTATCGTGAATATTGTCGCACCTCCTTCTTTTAAACGGGAAGGAAGAGCTATTTTCATCGTACTTGTGGCTATGCCGAAAGAATGTGTATGGTGGACACGTCTGAAAAGTCTAGAGACAAAGACTTTCCTCTCTGGGCAATCTCTCATCAACTTCTTCAAGTATCATCTGAAGAGGAAGGTGAGAGTAGAAAGGGAAGTCTTGTCTAGTGAATGCTTCCAAAAAAGATGGGTGAATGTAGCAAGGATGGCACGTGTGAATGACGGAGCCACCTTGAGCATAACACTATAAAGAAGTAAAAAAAATCCAGGCAAAAAACAAAAAGGCAAAAGAGAGTCACTTACTGTTATAGTTTCTGCAATGACAATATTGACCAAGGTTACCGTAGTCTTTTCCGTAGGCTTTTCTTTCCACGGCTAAACCTAAACTGTCCTCCCCTCTTTTTACACGAGAACATTACTGTGATACACGATCCCTATTGATCGCTTTTTTTTTCTCTCTCGGTCTCTTTTGATCGAACTCCCCCCTTTTTCCTTCCTACGATCCCTTTTGATCGACACCCAGCCCTACTTTTTTTTTCTTCTCTTCCTTCCCCCTCCTAAAAAGAAAAGCTCTACATTGTATTCGTCCCATCTTTGTTGAGCCCTGTGTGGCTAATAAAAGAAATGTATCTATCTATCTATCTATCTATCTATCTATCTATCTATCTATCTATCTATCTATCTATCTATCTATCTATCTATCTAACCTGCTGAGGTTACCATGGTCTTTTCCGTAGGCTCTTCTCTCCATGGATAAACCTAATGTTACCCCATTTTACACAATTGACATTTTCTGTGATATACGATACCTCCCTTTTTTTTGTTTGCTCCTACCGATCCCTTTTGATCGGATTTATGTTTTTTTTGTTTTTTTTTATTTTTTAAAATTTATTTTTTCTTTAATTAATTTTTTTTAAAAGAAAAGCTCTACAGTTGTATTTGTCCCCTCTGTGTGCAGCCCTGTGTGGCTAATAAAAGAAAGTAATCTATCTATTTATCTGTCTGTCTGTCTGTCTATCTATCTATCTATCTTTCTATCCTCCACTTGTGATCGTTCACTTACTTTCTACTTTAGGCAATATATGCATACATGTACAAACACGGGCATAGATACATATTCATATACATCAATACACGCACAAGCACGCACACACACACATACATGCGTGCATACATGCATGCATGCATACAGTTTTTATGGATGGATGCTCTGCTTGTCATAGTGCTTGTCTATCTCGTAAATGAATAAATTTTCATTCCTCCACTTCAAGGACAGAGAATAATAGAACTTATTGTTCTCTGAGAATGCAAAAATGACAATATAATTATTTGCTCAGACGACCTCATGCAAGAATTTTCAATACGTGCACATATACTTACATACATGCAGATATATTTGTGTGTGTATATATATACATAGATATGCATATAAATACTTATGTATATCATATATTATATATACACATATATTTATACCAGTGTATGTATATATATATATGTATATATATATATATATATATATATATATATATATATATATATATATATATATATATACATATACATACATGAGTATGTGTGTGACCATATATATATATATATATATATATATATATGTATGTTTGTATGTATATACACATACACATATATACTTATATATATATTTTCCTTTTCTTTAAAAAGGATAGTATTGACAGTAACTTCGAAGTCAGTGTCTGTTCTATTTTTCTTAAAGTGTGATATATTTGTTCGCTACAAAATAAAGCGAAAACAAAGAATGCAATACACACACACACATATATATATATATATTGAGTAATCCTTCATTTTAATGTAAAATTCTTCTTGCTATAAGTTAACATAAATATATTTATGTATGTATGTAAGTATATATATATATATATATATATATATATATATATATACATATATATATATATATATATATATATATATATATATATATATATATATATATATATATATATATATATATATATATATATATATTCTTTTAATTTTTTATTCATTTATGTACATATATGTGCGTGTTTTTTTTTCTGTGTGAATTACTGATATTATCCCTTCTAATATACAATATAAATAAATAAATTACACTATATTCACGCCGCCTAACTGAACATCATTTTTTTTCCCCTTTCATCACCCCTTAAATATATGCAGAGAACGCAGAAGAAAGTGTAAACAGTTCCAAAATAAACAGCTACTCAATCATATAATCAAAAGATTCCAATGCTTATGTTTGCTGTCATCCACTTTTGGCCTCTTTCAACTCGTGTAAAACATTCCCTCCCAACTGAGAATCGTTCGGGGTAATTGAGAAGTAATATGAAATTCCATTTGGAATTGGCAAATTCTTTCGGGTCAAAGAGGAAAAACAGGAAACTGTATCTAAGTAGTGCGGGGAGCAGATTCTTGGTCTTTGGAGACAAAGTAGGTTTATATATATATATAATATGCATGCATTTCGAGTGTGCCTGTGTGTGCCTGTGTACACAAACAGACACTCACACACATATACATACTTGTATTCGAACTTGCACACTTACACATATAATCATTTACACATTTATGCATATATACATATATAAATAAACACGTTAGCATATTGTGTGTGTGAATATATATATATATATATATATATATATATATATATATATATATATATATATATATATATATATATATGCTAAAATTCAAATTTTGGTATGCACAGATACTGATTCACTCATACATACATATATGCATACATACATACATACCTACATAGATACGTTTCTGTATGTGTGTGTTGGGGGTGATGGTGGATGCGTGAGTGTCCCTGTGCATACATACGTTTTTCTTACATTTCAAGTTGTAGCTGTAAACAACTATCTATTTATGACAATTTCTAAAATATACGTATTAAATAGATAACTCCATAACCAAATAAATAAAACATGCACTTATGCATACAAAACCTTAAGCATTTATATACACTTAAAGATACATTTATGCTTATGAATGCGATGAAAACAGATACGTGCACAGATGCATATATGCGTGTGTCTAGCCATTTCTGCTTGTTCTTTACACAGGTTTGCTTCGGTGATTAAGACGTTTCTTTCTCAATCATGTAAATTAGGTTCAATTCTTCAGCGCGACACCTCGAGGAAGTGAAATCTACTATACTGAATATCATATTAATGAATTTGTCAAATGGAAAATAGGCAGAATATATGCAGTTATATTTATCTATCCATCTATCTATCTATGTATCTATTTATCTATATATTCACCCATCTGTCTGTCTGTTTCTCTCTCACTGTCTCTCTCTCTCCCTGCCTTTCCCCATATATATGTGTATATATGTATGTATGTATATATATATATATATATGTATATGTATATATATATATATATATGTATATATATGTAAATATATATATATACGTACATATATATATATATATATATATATATACATACATATATATATATATATATATACATACATACATACACACACACACACACACACACACACACACACACACACACACACACACACACACACACACATATATATATATATATATATATATATATATATATATATATATATATATATATATATATGTACAAATTCTTTGTGGACACTTCCTTTCGTATCGATGAAGCAAATCAGTATCGTCTTGACACTTGACACTGGACTTCACGACGCGTTTTTTTAGGTGTGTGGGGACTTCGAATGCTTCCACGGACTGCGTTGCTGCTCCGCTTCCGCGTCGGAACTGTAGTACCAGTTTTCGTTACCTGTGGTGACCTTCGAAGAAAAGCACGGGTCAACTTCTTACTGTTCTTTCAGTGCACGACACGCATTCCACAATTACTCATTTTGATCTTCCGTGTGCAAGCGAGGCACAAATTTTGCCGCAACCCTTTTCATTCGCAATTCCTCGCTCAAAATTCGTTAGCAGGAGATCCAAGACACACCAGACATATCAAAAAATTCGTTAATTGCTCGGCAACGGTTTTCCAAGAATAACTCTTAGATTTTCCTGGTGTTTTCATTCGTTCGGGAGGTCGACGGTCGCCTGAAAGAGGTTTTTCTTCGAACGACGAGTGAACATTCCTAAAGTGTGAAAACTACTCATAGTCTTCGGTTTTGCTCATGGGAGCGTCCTTGTAAGCTGTTTGATGCATGACAACTGTTTCGGCCACCGTTTTCCCTGGCAGAAAACAGAATTCCCCCGGAAGTCTGCTATTCTTCGTTACAGCCATCGCAAAAATCGACGAACAGGGCAGAAGCACTGCAAAACAAAGAGGCACCACATGGCAGAACGACTCCAATGTACGACGCCAGTAAGTAGACCGATACCTGGTGGTCGCATCAAGTGTCACATCAAACCTGAACTACAACGGGCTTGTCACACAGAAAACGTTCCCGCTTACTTTTGGGTGCTCCCTTGTATGTGTGTGTATGTGTTTGTGTGTGTGTGCGCGCGTCTGTGTATGTGTGTCTGTGTTTGTGTGTGTGTGTGTGTGTGTGTGTGTGTCTGTGTTTGTGTACATTTGGAAAAAAGTGTCTGTGGAATGCTTGCAGTGTCTGTTCTGCATTTAAAAGCACTGAAATACACGTGTATTGACAGTCTCAATTAATAAATCATCCGCAAGCTTTGAGTTTTCGAAGATGAGTGAAATCAAAAGGCCGTCAATTGAAAGCAAAAAGTCATTGATATGAAAAGTGCATGGATGTAAAGCAATACCACAATTATTAAATTTACTCTGACCCATTATAACATGTAAAAGAACGTTCACATACATACAGACAAGCACAGAAGTACATACATATATTGTTGCTGATATACATGTTATTTTTGGCGCTAAGCCTCTATACGAGATGCTTTCGCCAGACGAATAACGTAGTATTGCGTCTTCTGTACAGTATATTCACGTTAAATAGGATATACGGGTTGTTATTCTAAACTAATACTGATTCTATCGCTTATACCGACTATATATTTGTGCGTTTGAGTGTGCGCATATGTGCCTGTATGTAGGCATGTATATATATATATATATATATATATATATATATATCAAAAATAAAAATAAAAATATGCACATTAAGTACAGGACATCATCAACGAGGGAAAAACGCGTTACACACACATCGAGAGACAAGTACGGGACAAAATACCAAAAGAAGTCTAACTCCTCCTCAGTTGTCGACTATTTATTACTACCTTTTTGTACTTTTAACGCCATGACAGGAAGACTTCCTAAGACAGCAGCATCCAGAAATTTTAAAGTTATAAAACTTGTGGCAAGTTAGGGCTTCGAACAAACAAACGACACCAGAGTGGACAAACAAGTAAACGATCGATGAAGACAGACGTTTAGGGTTGTTAGGCCAGGACGAATTGTAATGGATAACGCCTGAGAGAATTTCTGAAAGGAAATAGAATAAATAGCAAAGAAAACATCTATCGAGAGGCGAGAGAAATGATGTGCGGCTATCTGGCCGTCCCATCCAGAAAATAGAGAGAGGCGAGAAAAATAGTCTCTAGTCACTTGTGAGCAACAGGCAGAAGGCAAAGAGGACAAGAGAGAGGATGAGAGAAAAAAATAAAGGGAGTGGGGAGAATGGAGAAGGAAAGAAAGAAAGAGAGTGAAAGAAAGACCGTCAACTGAAAGCAAAAAGTCATTCATATGAAAAATACATGGATGTAAAGCAATACCACAATTCTTAAATTTAATCTGACCCATTATAACATGTAAAAGAACGTTCACACACATACAGACAAGCACAGAAATAGATACATATATTGTTACTGATATATGTTATTTTTGGCGCTAAGCCTCTACACGAGATGCTTTCGCCAGACGAAGAGTCCACTTTGGTGGTCTCTTCCTCTTCATTTTGTATGCAATAAATTTTAATCTTCAGATTTTTTAAATATGCTAAGCCACTGGTTTTATTTGATTAATATCAATTTCTACCCTCATTATTTAATTTACACACACACGCACACACGCACACACACACACACACACACACACACACACACACACACACACACACACACACACACACATATATATATGCATATATACAGATACAAAATATACATTTTACTCTTATCTTTGCTTCACCCTTGGACATCTGGATATCACAGTTTGTGTCCAACGGCTTTATTTTTAAAAGCCTAAAGCCTTCTTTTGTTTTTCTATGTGTTCCTATACGATTGATCCTTATATGTCGTAGGGTCGCTAGATCATTTATGTTACTACCTACTTCAGTGTAACATTTATCGTTAAGTTGTATGATTTTCCTTCTTCATTTGCGCGCGCGTGTGTGCATGTTTGTGTATACACGTTTGTGTATCAACATATATACCTATATATACACACGCACACATATGCATATTCATACATGTATATGAGGGTGGAGTGGTTCTATATGTTTGGGAATATGTTGGATTTTGTATGTATATACGGGTATAGCATGAGGTTATGTATATGTATGTACGATTATTTGCATTTATTTATGTATGTGAGCATGTTTATGTACATATGTGTGTGTAAACGTGTGTATCTGTACGCATGTGTGAGTATGTGTCGTGTGAGAGATAGTGAGAGAGAGAGAGAGAGAGGGGGAATAGAAGCGATGATAGATAGATCAATCGACAGATAGACAGACATACAGACACATTCATATATTAATAAATGTTCTCGTTATCATCACCGTTTTATGTTCACCTCTCCAAGAAGATATAACTAAGACAAGTCATAATGTTGTAGTTTTGATGTAAAACTTCAAAATCGTCTTTTAAGGCAATTTTAAAATATATTCTTTTGTAATGAATTCATATACCTTAGAGTCATATATTTCTTCTCATGTCTACCTTGAACTTGGGAAATTTCTTTTCTTCATGATATACTGGTATATTTTATTCTTTTGTTTTTATTACGGTATTATTCGCAAATCATTACTTAGCTTCTTCATCCTTTGCAATAATTCCCGCAAGAAGAGGTGCAGTGGATCACTATAAAATCCAGTATTATAAGCAGTCACTCATGTTTCCCTATGCAGCAACCAGATCTACTTCAATAGTACCTATAATACAGACTACACATATTTTAAATCTTTCGTCTGAAATAAGCGAGTGATTGTCATGAAATTAAGGCCGAGTGTATTCACTGGCATGACTTAAACCGATAAGCTAGTCATCTTAATAATTAATATAACCTACAACTGTCTCTTCTTATGTGTTTATTTGAATACTTCGGAAGCAATTTTGGTGGGTGCAAGAACAAGTCTGCCATTTAATAATAACAACACTATCATTACTATTACTTTCATCCACACAAGCTCTTCTGAGTACTTGGTTCTTCATTTGTTGTGCCACCTGTTGCTAGATATGGCATGAACAAGACATAAACTGCCGCTATATGAAGCTACCAGTGTTATAAAGTATAGAAGATTCATAGCTGCGGTTGGCAGAAATATTGAATAACTGGCAATTTTTTTTCTTTTTTCTTTTGTTGGCAAGTAGTGTTGATCCACAATACCTCTGGTGCATTTAGAAATACTTCGTTACAATACAACAACAAAACAACTACTACAATAACGACAACAACTTCTTATCAAGTGTAGTATATACACCATTTGATATCCTTCTGACAATGGTCAGTTAATATCTCTTTGTTCACATATAAAACCATTGACATACTAGCAAAGGTATCTTTCAAAAGTAGCTTCAGTCCTTTCCCAAAGCTATTTCATATTATTCTAACACTCTCTTCACCCCTTTCACACTCCTCCACCTGATACCGACTTTTACTTTCCTATCTTCTAACAAATGAAGTTTTCATACCTCTCCCATCTACACGCACACATCCCTAAAGCATACTCTCCAGTTATTGAAGCCAGAATATAAGAGGAAATAATATGTCACTTATCTGAAAGGTATTCTCATTGTCATTTCCCATTCTTTTATAGCAAGGAGAGTTCAAACATAAACTATTATTTCTCATTGCCAACTTACTAAACATGATAAACCAAAATGACAGTGTGACATGACAATAATACACTAAATGGAGGTAGAAATTCACTAAATCGCTTATTGAATGACATTGCTGTATGGCAAACTTTATCACCGTCTTTCTGATTCGATAATTTCAAAGGCTAAAGCTGAATACATCAGATTAAAAGCGGCCAAAGTAGACTATAAAAAAGAAAGTAAAAAGGAAAGAAAATGAATAGCTTAATAAAGTATTTTAATATCTTCTTCATTTTTAGATTAATATAGTTTCTAGGATTTGTTGTTAATTTATTTTTGTCAGAAACCTCCACCGTTTCGACCCTCGCCACCAAAATAATCATTGTGTTCAGTATTAGTGGCTAATCAGCGTAAATATTGTTCTTGCATCTGTATACTTGTCATCAGCATCGATATCATTCTTGTCATCTCCGTCGTCCTCGACGTCGTCATCATAATCTCTATCATCACCGTTATCAACAGATGATGTCCGCGTAATCATATCCTTGCATTCTTATCACTGTCACATCGTTCTTATCATCAAAGTCGTCTGCGCACTATCACTCTTACGAGCATCATCATCATCATCATCATCAGTGATGTCCTTTTCATCATTCTGATTATCGCTGTTGCTCTTTTCATCAACATATACTGTTTCAATGTCGACATTATTATCACCACCATCTTATCCAAACGCTCATGCATTCATTTGTCCACTTCTTCTCACTTGTTTCACCTCACACTTTATCAAAATTATTATATCTTAGTGTTTACCCTCTTACCTAACTTCTCTCTAATCATACATGTACATATATATGCATATACTCTTATATTGTTTATATATATATATATATATACAAGAATAAGGGCAGAGAATCGTCAATTAATAATAGAATTAATAATTAACAATTTTGCCAAGTAGTTCAGTATGAAAAAAACCTTTATCGGTAAAACTATTTATCATCATAAATATACAGAGATTAGCAATTGAGTTGCTTCTCCAACATACTGGAAATTTAGAAATAGCAGTCAAAGAACTACTGATTCCAAACTACAAATTTTTCTCTAAAGCGGATGGCGATATTTATGGCACACATAGAACAAAAAACCGGAGGGAAAAGCGTAAACAAACCAGCCTTTAGTTAATTGAATACGAATCGTTTCATGGTTAAGTGAATGGAAATTTCACTATTCCAATCTTCAGCCCAAATATTCTGATAAATTTGAAAGTGTCTCTAAAAAAATTCACGGTAATTTTTGGCCATATGTGTGCCATAAATATCGCCATCCGCTTTAGAGAAAAATTTGTAGTTTGGAATCAGTAGTTCTTTGACTGCTATTTCTAAATTATCAGTATGTTGGAGAAGCAACTCAATTGCTAATCCCTGTATATTTATGATTATATATATATATATATATATATATATATATATATATATATATATATATATATATATATATATATATATATATATATATATATATATATATATATATATATATATATATATATATATATATATATATATATATATATATATATATATATATATATATATATATATATATATATATATATATATATATATATATATATATATATATATATATGGGTGTGTGAGAGAGAGAGAGAGAGAAATAGGGGGATTGTGATTTGTAAACGCATATATGTATGTAGGCTTGTGTGTAAGTTGGTATATGTATGAATACATGCACATTATGATGTTTCCATGTTTTTAGTTATCTCTTCTGTTCTGCCAGTCATTTTTAATTATCCATACTTCCTCCTGTAACTCCCTTTCTCACTTACTCCTGCCCTTTTTGTTTACACGTCTTGCTTTCTTTCTGACTTTGTCAATCAATCACTCTTTTCTCTCTAATAGTATAACCTCTCTTTCTCTGTCTCGATGTGTTACCTCTCCCTCACTGTCTCTCTCTATCCCGTGACATCTGGCTCCTCTTATACACTTATATTTCTCTCTTAATCTTCCTCCATAAAAAATAATCTAACCAACTTTTCGTTTTGTTTTATTTCATTTCATTTCCTCTCATTTGTTTCTGTCTATCTATTTTTCTATCTTACATAAACAAATCTCCTCATCACACCCCTGCCCCACCATGATCCTTGGTCAGATCACCTAAACGTAAAACATTGCCAAGATTTATTTTACAAATCACACTCTACCATCTTAGAATACCAGGATACATAAGCTAATCTGATCTTTGGGGAAAGACACAGTTGGAATGGGACTCACTAAGAGAAAATAACAACAACAACAATAGCAAGAACCAATGCCACCAACTTAGTTTATGCGACATCTTTCTTCTCCCTCTTCTCTCTCTCTGTTTTTCACTGCACCTCTCCCTTTGTATCTCTCTACCCACCCCTCATTATAGATCTTCCTTAATACCATCTGTCTATAATGGCAGAATCGTCAGTACACCGGGCGAAATGATTAGCAGTATTTCGTCTGCCGCTACGTTCTGAGTTCAAATTCCTCCGAGCTCGACTTTGCCTTTCGTCCTTTCGAGGTCAATTAAATAAGTACTAGTTACGCACTGGGGTCGATGTAATCGACTTGATCCCTTTGTGTGTCCTTGTTTGTCCCCTCTATGTTTATCCCCCTGTGGACAATAAAGAAATAAATATCAACTATCTATCTATCTATCTATCTATCTATCTATCTATCTATCTATCTATACACATATATCTCTCACTCTTTTCCTCCGTCTCTTTAATTATAAACATCTACCTCTCTCTCTCTCTCTCTCTTTCTCTCTATCATCATCATCCGCTAATACATACACCAGCACTGCAGCAACATATTCTACAAATTCATCGCCTTATCCCTCCACGTCTCTCTCACTTTCCCCCTCGCTTTGTCTCTTTCTCTCTCCCTCTATCGGAAGATTCCCTACATATCAAACACAACTCATCAATACAGCTTCTCCTTCGCACACTCACACGTTCACGCACACATTCCATCTTCCAAAACCAAATCAATGGAATCCTTTATAATAACAACAGAAGAGGGTGCCAGCCTGACTTTAGCCAATTATGGTGTCAACAAACTGCTACTCCCATCGTCTATCATTCTGTTTTGAATAAATTCCTGATAGAAAAACCAGAATACATCCCTTTATCACATATTGACCAATCACATTTCGCAAATATACAATGTACAACTGAGTGATGCCTTCTTTTATATGTAAATATGTGTGTGTGTATGTGTGTGTGTGTGTGCGTGCGTGTGCGTGTGGAGGGGGTCTGTGTATCTATACGCATACATATACATGTGTATGTGTGTTCACACGCGCACGACAGGCGTTTTTGAGTTTCCGCCTATGAAATCTACTTACGTGTGTGCGATCGGCTCTGAGCTATAAAAGAGTGGTACTGAAAAATTCCTGGCTTTGAGTAAAAGAAAATGTTAGAGGATCAGTTAATTATGATTTTATTCAACGTATTCCATCCAGATATTTCACACACTTATTGCAGCAGTTTTTCAGGTCTTTGTAAGCCTTGTTAACCAGGGGTTCCCAAACGTTTTAGACCATCGACTCCTTCATGGAATCGTTGACCTCTCATTCACCTCCAGAAATGTACAAGAACATAAAAAATTAATAACAATAATTAAGTACATGTGCAGTTTCCAGGCATTTATCAACCCCTTGTTTAGCCTCATGGACCAATTTAGAGTCCTCTGCTGTAAATGAGCTCGGAACCAGACCTTTCGTGATACCCTTAAAGCCAGATACATTTCAACACCCTCTCGTGTGTATATTTTGAGCCTTCAAATTTGCGATGTTACTTTGGTGTAATGGATAACACAGCTATACCGGTTTATAACGGACGCGACGTTCGAAATTCGTAAATGATACCCCAACATTTCCGTTTTCTAGAAACATATATACTTGCAATATATCTCAGTGCATGGGAGACGCTTGTTGAACATGAGGCCGCACATGTTCAACGTTTAGAGTTTTGATTTCATTAATTTATTGAAAGTGATTTGTCTAGGATGTTGGGTAATCTAAACTCATAAAAAGATTGGGGAAAATATGATGTCAAAAAGTACAGAAGGAAAATTAATGGGTATCGCGTTACGAAGGCAAACTATTGAAAAATTATATTAACAACGATTAATTACGACTGATAAACGGAGTTAAGTGTAATTTACTCACACAGTATTAGTGAAAATGTATAAGTTTTTGTATAGAACATTTTTAACAATAAGGCATGCACAGCTTAAAGCGTCATTAATTTATTAATCAAGTTAGCTACCAAGTATTATTTATGTAAATTAATTCATCCAACTTTGCGATGCCGTTACTTGTAGTGACTGCATAAGTTTTTGATAACAGTATTACATGGTGGGCCAACTGTTAATAAGGTACATCAATGTCAAGATGAAAACTCCCTTGCAGATTTCGCTATTCTTGTCCACAAAGAGATAACGTAAAAATATTCAGTGGATCTTATAAAATTTCAGTAATTCTCATGATGTTGGCTCAAATTTATAAATTTATACCACTTTGCACTAGAGTAATGCTTAAAGCACCATTAACGCGTGAGTGCACACACACACACACGTGCACGCACGCACGTATATATACTTACATAAATGCATTCATACATTTCTAAAGTGTGTGTCTATGTGTGTATGTTTGTGTGCGTGTGTGCGTGTGTGTGTAAGCATATATATAGATGTTTTCGATCTAGTTTGAATTTTTTGCCATCAAATTTGAATTCGTTGCCATCAAATTTGAATTCTTTGCAATCAAATTTGATCCAAACTAGATCGAAAACATCTATATAATAAATAACGAATTTAATGCATTTATTCAAGGCTTACATGTGTTTTTGATTAATATTGGAGTGATATAGTTCCAAATTTCATTCGATTTAATCAATCGATCTGTCGTCGACCAACTGAAGAAAATAAATAAGAACAACAACGAACATTTATCTTCCTCTGACCAACAATGTGAATATATATGAGAAGATTTGGCGATGTGGTTAATCCTGATGTTAAGAAGATCGCTTCATGACCACGTGAATATTCGAGTTATATCCGATTTTGTTCAATAACTTTTATTATGGCGCGGACCTGAACAATACATTGTGAATGAATTCAGAAGATTGAAACTGTATGGGAGTCTGTTATAAGCGTATGTGAATGTTTATACATACGTTTATGCATGTGTGGATCAGTGTTTGTGTTTGCTTCTCACTACGTAATTACTGGCGTTCGTTAATGTCCATATGGCATAACTCTTTCACACAAGAAGAGACCCACAGAATATGTACGACCTAAAATTAAGTGCGGGAGTGGACTTGATTTGCTGAAGTTTGCAAGGTGGTAAGGCAGTCCACTGTCATCCAGGACCTGGGACAACAGAAAAAAGTATCGGTGAGTGTTTTCTTTCATTTTGTGTGTATGTGTGTGCGTGTGTGTTGGTGTGTGTGTTCTAATGGTGTTAGAAAAACTACGTATACATTATAGGAGTTAAATATTGTGTGCTAATTACGGGCTCTTGAACTCACTATGAAAGATGTAATAAAACAGAACACAAAACATATTGTAGAAAACTACACAACATCACTAATAATACGGTAAGACTTAATCGGTAAAATTAATAATACGAATTTCTCATAAAGAACCATAAACACGAATACTCAAGAATAAAATACTAATGACTGTATAATTTATAAATTTGATTGCACATGTATCAGTTGCAAACGTGGGTCCATTCTATACATCTGCCATAGAGGAGCACCACTCTCCCACCAACTATAAGGAGTACATGCGTACTCGCAGAACGAAGCAATGATACAGAAAATATTATTGCACAACATATTTTCCTCATGGATTTCGTCAGAAAAAATAGACAACTAATAATGGGAATTGTTTTGATGTTTCTAATAGAACTAAGTTTGCTTATATTTTCCAAAATACTCCTATTTTGAATTTGCTTCCTGCATTTTTCAAATTGTAATGGATATGCTGCAAACATATATATACGCACACACAGAAACATATTTAGAAATATACATATATATATACATACACGCATAAACATATATATTGTACACGTACACGAACACACGTCTAGTTACCACACACATATGATATAATATTATATATATGTGTGTGTATTCATATATACTTATATACATACATATATATATATAATATATATAACATACATGTGTGTGCGTGTGTGCGTGTGTGTGTGTGTATGTGCTCGTGTGTGTGTGTGGGGGGGGGTACTCCAGCATTACTTTCTCATGAAAATGAGAGTAGAGTGTGCTAGAAACGTTATTGATGGATTTAGACATTTTAATGTTCCAAATAGATTTTGAAGAACTCATTTGAAATATCTGAAAAACCTTGATATAAAGAGATATAACTAAATGATAAGTCTCCACTACAATATTGCTTTGCAGGCAGAAATCAGGTTATAATCTGACTGTAATTCGTTTTTATATCTAATACGCTCTCAGACACAAATATCAATTCGCGTTCAAGTGGTATTATATACAGAAACGGTTTCAAGTTTGTATATGTGTACACTTTTATCAGGATAGCAAACTGAGAAGAGTCTGCGACATTATATCTATCTATCTATCTATTTATCTATCTATCTATCTATATATCTATCTATCTATCTATCTAGATGTATACATACAGATAGATGGATACATATATATATATATATGCATATATATTTACACACGCACATACATACTTATACATGCATACATATGTATATATATATATGTGTATGTATATATATATAAATACATACACACACACACACACACACACACATATATATAATTGTAATTATATAAGCAGTTCTCTATATACGCACACACATGTTTATTACATGTATGTATAAGTTTGCTCTCTCTCTCTCTCTCTCTCTCTCTCTCTCTCTGGGTGTGTACACACACACGTATATATAGATGAATACATATATGTTTATATATAATATCATAGAAAGAACGGTAGCTTTATATATGTGTGCGAATAGAGAGAAAAGTGAGAGTGACTAGCATATATAGTTAAAATTTCATATACCCATAGTTAGACATGCATCGTCACATACACATGCATTTATTCGTAAAATTGTGGACATGTGCTATGTGATGCATATGGGCGTATGAGCGTGTGTATGCACACTTATGTGCATGTGAGCATCTCTCTTAATATATATACATATATACAGATATACTTTCACACATGCATATATACATATATACCCATGCATGTGCATATGTATATATATATATATATATATACACGCATATGCGCAGTCGTACATATATATACGCACGTGTGTACGGAATTATGAATCATCAAATGTTTAATCTTCTTTAATGCCACATGATGTAACAAAAGTATTTGATTTATGGGGTCAAACTTTCTACAGAACACTTTGTTTCATCTCTTGATTTCACTGTATCCTAATCAATCCTTAACAAAATCGTTCCCAATTCAATATGTATAAATCAATAAACAAAACATTAAGAAGAAAACAAGAGATCAGTTGGAAATCTGAATTATGTTTGATGAGTTATCATAAAAAAGAAAAAAAATTGTGCACGTATTTCAAAAGATCCTCATTATTACTACTTTGGCTTCCTGGAAAACACACACACACACACACACACACACACACACACACACACACACACACACACAACTATTCACTCACACACACGTATACATATACACATATATGAACACAGACAGAAACCCACTCGCACATGGTCATATAAAATTGTACATATTTATATATATTTGCGTGTGTATATGTGTCTGTGTGCATGTCTGTATATGAATATATACAAAATATATTCATATATATTTATACACACATACACGCGCGCACACACACGCATATACATTCGTGCATGTATATTTGTTCGTACGTATAGTTCTATGTGGCCTTGTATATATTCTACATATTCTTTCGTTATGCATATATATATATGTATATATATGTATGTATATATATGTATATATATGTATATGTACTTATCTATCTATCGGTCTATCTATCGGTCTATCTACACACGCACATACAGTATACACGCATATACACACGACAAAAGACATACATTTACATTCACAGCTGCGATTTTAAGAAGTCCACTCTTCTACCGTATAGCTCCCTGTTTCATCCCGCTTTGTGGTGTCTTACATACACGCCTTCTTTTGTGACATCTGGTTGTGTAAAGTCATTTTAGTGCAACTCATTTGATAGAATTAGAATTGTAATCCATCTTCTCGCTCCCTCTGTCCCCATCTATCTCTATTTCTCTCTCTCCCTCTCTCTCTCTCTCTCTCTCTCACTCTCTCTCTCTCTCTCTCTCTCTCTCTCTCTCTCTCTCTATATATATATATATATATATATATATATATATATATATATATATATATATATATATATATATATATATATATATATTATGCATATATGTACATGTCTGTATACATGCATGTATATTTATATATGTATGCGTGTGTGTGTGTTTGTGTGTGTGTGTGCGCGTTCAGTACCTGAATGAAAGACTTCGGGGTAGACGAAGAGAAAGACTGTGAGCGCTTGATAGCAGTAAAGGATCAAATTACGTCTGCTGAGCTGAGAATTCAAATTTCATAACTCTGAGCTTCTTCAGTCAGATTGTAAAGCAAAATCTGAAAAAATGAAATTCAGAACTGTTAAAAGAAATATCCAGAAAATGATTTCAAAACGAGTATTTGATGAGGTGTATGCGGAAAGGAAAATTCGAACTATAATGATGATATTGATTTGCATGCAAAAAAAAAAAAAGGATAATTATTTGGGTGTTAAAATACTTGAAAAATATAAAAAAAATTACAATGTAAATCAATCGTATTAACCGAAGCTATTTTCAGCCAAACAGAGAATGTCATTCGGACTCAATTAATGTAACATCAAAGGAAGAAAGAAAAAAGAGAGAAAGAAAAAGAAAGAGTAAAAGTAACAAAGAATGAACGAATGTTAGTTTAAAAAGAAGACGAAAAGAAAAGAGAAAGCGTTATAATGAGTTAATGAGAAAAATATCGTAGATACTTACTATGCCATGTATGATGGTCACAACCCTGCTAAATAGTAGTAGTAGCAGCAGCAGCAGCAGCAGTAGCAGTAGCAGTAGTAGTAGTAGTAGTAGTAGTAGTAGTAGTAGCAGTAGTAGTAGTAGTAGTAGCAGTAGTAGTAGTAGTAGTAGTAGCAGTAGTAGTAGTAGTAGTAGTAGTAGTAGCAGTAGTAGTAGTAGTAGTAGTAGTAGTAGTAGCAGCAGCAGGTGCAGTAGCAGCAGCAGCGGCAGTAGCAGCAGTAGTAGTACTAGTAGTAGTAGTAGTAGTAGTAGTAGTAGCAGTAGTAGTCGTTGTTGGAAATTCTCTTCTAATTCTGTTGAATGACGGCTCTGCACCACTCAGGCGACAAGCCTCCTGCCAACGGGCCTGTTCGAGTAGTCGTTGCTGGTGAAAGTTTTATGAAGTCGTAGGACAAATTCTATCTCAACATCTTGCGATACGGCGAGGAAACGATGGGCCTATATTTGATATGCCGATCCCTACATAGTATTTGAGCTTCGGTAAATAAAGTGTTTTGCTCAAGAATATAAAACGCCACTCGGTCCGGTAATGAAATCTGCGATTTGACAATCGCGAATGCAAAAACATTGAAACAGTAAATAGATCGTTAAAGAGGATAGAACGATGAAATTGGAAGACATCTGAAACTTTATGATAGATCTGCCTATTGAAAATTATACAAATTTTTCAATTTGTAAAAAACATTTATTCGAGATATCGTTTCGCGAATTCAAGTTGGTTTTCTTCACCAGTAATTGTAAAATATTTTCTTTCGTACGGTGATAACAAACTTCGTTCATCAGTGATCATGCTGCTCCGGAAATAGATTCCAAAGCACGGATAAACCACGTTTAAATAAAACTTATGTCAACATTTTTCATTAATATCGAAATACAGTTCAAAAATCCCGCAGATTTAATTTGGCGGGGCGGTTGAAAAGGAATGTCTTTGCGAGTACAATCGTGTCTTGAATATGTTAAATGTTTTTGGCTGGTACCATTATTCAGTCAACCCTGACACAGTATACCAAGTAATTGATAACGTAGTTTTCATTAAGTTGGCATTTAATAGAGTTTCTACAATTACATGCTGTGGGGTTTTGATATTACTACTATTTCAAGCTTTGCATTAATTGAATTTATTTGATTGAATCTATCAACGAATATTCCACATACCAAAAGTGTGATGATAATAGATGATATTATTTATCTAAACAGTGTTAAAACAACAGAACGGGTGACAGAAAATGAGGAGCATGAAAAAACGTGAGGGTGAGTGATAAAGAAGAAATTATAGAGGTGTTGGAAAATGTGAACAAAGACAGTTGACAACGGCTTTGGAGAGTAGAAAAACACGAAGAAGATGATCAGACAGGAACTTCACGGAAAGTAGGTGGTTAGCGTATTGAAATGAGTTTAAAGAAAAAAAATCAATCACTGAAAAATTCAATCACTAAATGGAAAAGTTTTAAGTATAAGTGTAAATATGATTGATTTTGAAATAAAAGACATGTTTTATCTTACGACGTTGACTCCCACTCTGAGATGAAGGCACAATCTGGAAAGCAAGAGTGATGCCATTAGGTCACAACGACACAAAGAATTGCAAATGTGTTTGCCACATATGGAAAAAGGGGGAAGCATGTGTGTAACGAATTAATAATTTAGTGAATTAATGATTTGATAAAATAATAAATTTAGTGAAGATGCTGAATAAATAAAGCGATGAAATAATTTAAAAATCAATAAGCTTGAGGTTTCTTAATGAGGAACAAGAATTAGTTAATTAAGTGTAAGAGAAGTAAAGTTAAGGATAATACGAAAAATATGAAGGGAAGTGATTATTATGATAATTGTCATAATAAATCTGTGATGTTAATTCTTATTCTTCGTGCAACTGCAACCGAAATTCGTTTCACCACGTTGTGCAAGGAATCTCTAGAGTTCTTCAAGAAAGAACAAAGATAAATGAATCGCTTTCCACAAATAAAATAGATTAATAGTACAGCGAAAATATGCAGAATATTTCAAGAATTCTCTTTCTGAGTTTCCTTGGTTGAGCATAAGCACACAAGTAATCATGCGTGCCAATATTATAAACACACGTAGACACACACACACAGAAGTTGGAATAAAGAATGCTACTTGTGCGTTAAACGTAGCATGCAGACTTACTACATGGGTGTAAATTTACTCCCCCACCACATACACACATGTATAAACACGGTCATGTTTAAACATCTAAACTAATTTACATGTCAACAAACCCCAAGCGTTGAATGGTTATCAAAGTCGCCCTGTTCAAAGAAATTTTCAGACACAGACACATACATACATACATACATACATACATACATACATACATTCATACATACATACATACATACATACATACATATATACATATATACATACATGCATGCATAATATGGTACAATACAGACAAGCTGGTATGAAAGACTATTCGTTCCTTTTGATAATGAATACTATGTCCCATAAATTTTTACCATAATTTTTTGTAATTCATACATATCTCTTAAAAGAAATAGCTATCTTTGAGTAAATACAAACTCTTTCGAAAATTTCGTAGCTGCAAGCAAATAGTGAAATATACCAGGTGGAAAATTACAACACATGCGCCATGACGACGTAAGAAGCCGGAGTCAGCTATTGCAGATCGCGGAACTATCGATAAAAATTCCAGTGGACTTTTGAACTGAACCAAGACCCATTCCAGTTCTACTGAAAGGCTAGCGAAGACTCCTCGGTAGGCCACACGAAGAGACTTAATATTGGGATAAGAAATACCCAATAGTCTTAATTTTTTCAGAACATCAAATATACCACAAGCTACATTTTTTGGAAAGAAATAAGCCACCCTAACAAACAAAACCACTCAGCCAAATTGCATACGTGATAATAATCATATTACCAACACAGTAAAGTTTTCCGCGGAAAGGCTGTGGACATCAAGAAGCACGACCATTACAATAACAAACCACCACCACTCCACTACACAAATATGTGGCAACCACATACGATTTCACCATAACGGTTTGGAATATAAAATGCTAAAATTACAGCTTGCATCGCAGTTCAAACAGAACTTCATGTTTACATACATAAAGCACTGCATGGGAGAACGATACCGACACGAGTTCAGTAAAATCCCAACGAACTGATGTCATCTGTGATCGATGAAATTTCCAGAGAAGTGATTCAAATTCAAGCTCCCATGTTTTGGACAATAAATGTCTTGCTATAATGTGCCCCATTAAGTGTGCACCAGGAGATGGGAGTAAAAGAAACCAATCCAAAGGATACTTCTAACCCAAAAGAGATTACCTCCCTCCAAAATAACATAAAAAGACTGAGGGAAAAGGTAAGACAGTTGGACATTATCAGCAAATGTGAAGCTAAAAATGATTTCTCGATTCATCAGCTACGACAGCATGATAGGTAATCCAAATTCTATGAGATTTGCCGCCAAGAAACACTCACAAGGAAACTGATCACCCTCAAATACTATCTACAAAAAGTAGTAGACAGGCAGTGGTTTTAGAACTGATGCTTTTTACATCATTTCACACATAGTCATGGACAGGCAATTCAGCTCATCTCCAATTTGGTTCAGGTACGTAATGTTTAAAAGACCACCCCCGAAAAAAGAAAGAGAGATCGATATCCATCGCTCTTGAACGGAAGTCGGGGTGAGATTTGTCGATTGCCTGTGCCCTCAAGTGTTCTAACACCAGGCGCTTTGAGAGCCATCCCTAACGCGTCAACAAGCAGCCTACCGGTGAACAAGCTAATCAGGTGCATCGTATAGGTGTGTTCGATAATATATGTATACTTTTGTTTTTATTTGTAAAGTGATAGGACTACCATTGAGTTGATTTTGGGAAGGGTAGACGAACACCAACATCCCAAGATATAGACTTGAATGATTGTACAGAGAGATCTCTCTCAAAATGAAACCAATGATAGTCTTCCATGCTCCCCCAATAAAGATCATTTATCCACCAAAGTGGTGCTGAGAACTCATACATATACACACATACACACACACACACAAATACAACACACACATAACTTATCATCGATTTTTTCAATACATCTAGGTATGTATGCATGTTTAGTGGAGGCGCGTGGCCTAGTGGTTAGGGTGTTAGACTCCTGATCGTAAGATTGTGATTTCCATTCATAGACCAGGTGACTCGTTGTGTTCTTGAGCGAAAAACGTCATTGTTCCAGTCCACTTAGCTAGAAAAATTGAGTAATCATGAGGTAGACCGGCGTCCCATCCAGCTGAGTAATACATATGAAGTCGGTATGACGCTGGGAGGTCATTTTACCTTTACATTTATATATGTATATTTCTACAGTTGTCTATAGATAAATATATGTATGCTCGCACGTAAACGTGTATAGTATGTTCAGAAAAAATAATTGAACCTAGTATGTGTATGAGCGTGCATATGGCTATCAGACTAATTGTTAATATCCGGTCGATACTTACTGCTCACAAAATAACTTGTGCATAAGTTCAGAGATCAGCCATGGCTATATACGCTTCAATATCACAACTTCACACTTTTAACTTATTCTCTTAGAACTGTTTAATGTTGCACAACTGGCTGATTCCTTGCCTTCTCTCCAAGAAGAAGGCATAGAGATATTTAGTATTTATGGGTATTTATGTTGAATCTGGTCACTAGTTTTGAACGTAATCAAAACGTGAACCATTTCGTAGACTAGTCACCAATATAGTAACATAACTCGCTGTAATGATTAAGTTATTGAATAGTTCATTCTATACGAGAATGATTCATTCTTTCGAACATGCACATGTATCTGTATGTATATATTTACATATATATATATATATATATATATATATATATATATATATATATATATATATATATATTATATATATATTATATATATATACATATATATATATTATATATATACATACATATATATATATATATATATATATATATATATATATATATATATATATATATATATATATATATATATATATACATATATATATATAGGGAGTGAGAGAGAGAGAGAGAAAGAGAGAGAGAAATATATCTATGTTTGTATATATGCATATATACATGTATACACACATATATGTATGTATATGTATATATATATATATATATATATATATATATATATATATATATATATATATATATATATATATATATGTGTGTGTGTGTGTGTGTGTGTGTGTGTGTGTATATACAAACACACACATGATAACATACGCATATTGTTAATATGTTATACACATTCGCTCCCCATTGAATTAACTAATGCCGTCTTAACTCGGTTTATACATTCAGGCAGTTCGAAAATGGTTAAGCTCCAACATAGGAACAATGATAGGTCTACTTCTTATACGAAATACAAACGTTGAAAGAACTTGAATTGTTCAACATTATATTCAGTAACAGACTTTCCAGTTATTTGTTCAACCAAGTGTATTAATAAAATGCTATACTCCGATAACATTCATTCCTTCTTTCCATCTCTCTGCCCCTTTTTCTCTCCTTCTTATATATACATTATATATATATAATACATTATATATATATATATATATATATATATATATATATATATAAGGATGGGTATATAAAATTATAAATAGCTGCTATATTTATACACTCACATATATATTTATATACATATATATCTTTATGAATGAACATCTAAAGCAATATATATACATATATATATGTATATGCATGAACACTCAGTTATATATGTGTGTAACAATTTACATACACAAATGGGACTATATTATTTCGTTCACATCTGCACACATGCTCACACACGCACACGTGTATACATGCGTTTTGCAAAGGTATGTACATACATTTGTTAAACACAATTATACACATACATACATGTATATATATATTTACAATACACATTGAAGCCTTCTGTGTGTGTGTGTGTGTGTGTGTGTGTTTTACATGTGTGTGTGTACTTGTTTGTGCGTTGCGTATATTTGTTTATAGAGAGTATATGTGTAATCACACCTGCATACACATGTCAAACACATTTGTTGTACATAGCTCCCGTTCTCTCTTTCTCTGTCCCTCTGCTCTATCTCTCTCTCTTCTATCTCTCAATATATATAGATTTATGCATGTGTGTGTGCATGTGTATGCATATATATATATATATATATATATACACTCACATTAATAAATACATACATACACACATATATATAAATACATACATACTTACATATATATATATATATATATATATATATATATATATATATATATATATATATATATATATATATATATATATATATATATATATATATACATATATATATATACATGCATTTACAGGAAATACATACATGTGACAAACGCACATTTCTCTCTGCGTTTGTTCGTATACAACTAGTGCAGATGTATAGGTTTGAGATAATTGCTTTGCAATACGAAGAGAAGTAATATTGAAGAGTTTTAATTTCTTGCTTTCAACATTGTCCATAAAATTCCAGCAGACAATTCTGACAAAATGCAGATTGGCCTAAAGTGGATTTATTAAAATTGTGAAAGCAACCATTTTACCTCACATCGAGGCTTGCTTTCATTGATTGAAATTACCATCAGCAATGCACTGGTCTAATAATGCAACCTCATTGAAACTGTTCAAATAGTCTTGGGAATTGCTCATTTCGTTTTGGCTCAGCTGCCAAATTTAGTTATAAACCATTCCTTTGCATCTGTTGTGTGAGGGATTTGAAGATTTTGATGAAGTTATAAGTATATTATTGTGTTATATATTGTTGAGGTGTGAAGGCATAAAAGCTGCCTAGTTGGATACAATGACAGTTTCTGAGTGAAGTTATGTAACTCTCCATTGTTTGTTGCAAGATTTTTCAAATGCTCTAGCATGAGATTTTATCTCTGCCTTTTTTTTCTTATTGCGGTTAACGAAATAATAGCAACACCAGAGAAATTTCATTGCATATATTATTACCCCTAATGTTTATCCTCAAGAAGTCAACCCTGAATGAAAATATCTATATTCAAATATTTTTCAGTAATACTTATTCCACTAGATTTTTAGATATTGTCTATCAATGCCTACATTATCTGAGCGTACAATATTTTAGGTACGATAGTATATGAGTTAAGCGAGAGCTGGTTGTTATTTCTATGTATTAGGTGGTGTGATCACATAATGGCTTGTTTCATAGCTATATACGGTAGCTGATGTTTAATACCAAAGCAGTTTTTATCAAACAAACCTATAGCCCCAAGACCTTCATACACGACCACCTCGTATAATCTATTTTTTAAAAATATATATAAGGCCACATTATTTATTTATAAAAGTGATAGTGTGAGGTGTAAAGGAGTTAGGGCTTCTTTTTTTTAGCAGATCTAGTATTGTTATTTAGTCACAAGGTTATCCTGATCACTTAGCCACGATCAAAGTCATTCTTACTTTTCTCATCCCATCTTATTTCCAAAACAACATGCTTTTGTGACTACACTGTTCAACGTGTTCTTTTTCAACAAGTTAATATATAAGTCCTGTCATTCCTGATTGAGTAGACTTATGGTTAAATACATTCCATCTACGACAGTCCCAGAGGTGAATGTAACGACGGAGTCTCTCTCTCCCCCTCTCTCGCTCTGTGTATATATATATATATATATATATATATATATATATATATATATAATGACTACATATAGATACAGAATATAGATTTTGACTGGATGACGAGAAAGTGGATGAAGATAAAGTTTTATCAGTTATTTGTTTCAGTCACATTGGAATGCAACCTTGCTGAGGAACTGCCTTGAAGTTTTATTCCAAAACAGTCGGCTTCAGTATTTATTCTATAGGTCTCAGGGGTGTAAACAAATGACAGGAACATAACCCCCCCCCCACACACACACACATATACACACACACACACACATATATATATACACACACACACACGGGTTTATAATGGCCATGTGCACAATCTGCGTCTCCCAAACTCACGCACAAGACATTGGTCAAACCGGAGTTATAATAGAAGACACATGTCCAATGATAATTGCCGTGCAGTGAACTGAACCCAAAACCACGTTGTTACAAAATGAATTTTCTCAATCACACCGCCATGCCTGCACATATAGTGACTAGATATAGATAGAGAGTGTAAACGTTGACTGGATATAAATACGGTGCAGATATGTTAACTTGAAGGTACACAGCGTATTCAAAGACTGGACAAATATGGCGTGTATATAGATAGACGCAGTTTGTATGTAGTGAAAGAATCTAGATGTTAACTGAATAGATGCAGTGTATAGATGTTGATTGGAGATGTATTATGTATAGTTAGTGATTGAATACACGAAAATAAAGTGACTGGACTTAACCAGAGCGCGTACATTTTGACTAGATATAGGTATATGAAGGCGATATTTAAATAAGATTTACACACTATCTAGGCTGTTACTACCTGTATACTGCAGACCTAATCAACATCTTTTGACTCTCAATCCACTTCATATCTTTTTCATGTTTTGGCACAATCCCAGCAACTTCGGGGAGGGATAGATTGATAAGATCTTCCTCAGAGCTCAACTGGTACTTATTTTATCAACCTCCGAAAGGATAGAAGGCAAAGACAACCTCGGCAGAATTTGAACTCAGAACGTAAAGACTGAAAAAAGTGCTGCTAATTATTTTCCCTGGCATGTTAATGATTTTGCCAGCTCGTCGCCTTTCTGCCAGCTCACCAATTTTTGCTATCCACCTAATATCAATATAATGTGTTTACCTGGTGAACAGCTACACATTGTAAACCAGTCATCATATATTCTGAAAAAGGAAAAAAAAAACATTAACAGTGTATTTAAATCGACCTTCATCACATTCAGTGTTTTATTCAATTTGCATTTAACGGATAGTACGATTGTTTGTGGACACAACTGTGATTTTATAGCATTAAGAGTGCTGATGTCGGAGTTTAACTCCATGTTAACTCCATATATTTTCGAGCAATACAAAACTATATTATTGTCATTCGTCGAATACCTAAATGCTGATGAAAATATATATTAATGCTAATGCACTCACAACAAACCAAATGAATACTTCAGCTATAAAGGTATTCACTCTAATTTCTCCGGGCATATAATCAACCTTCTATAACCTGTACTTTCATATCTGTTTGTTAATAGACTAATATTCACCAGCACAATACCTCATTATATGGATACACCATCTAAATGTGGTTACAACAGAAAAAAGTTCTTTATTCATAAAAATCACCTTTAGACTACAAACATTCTGAAGTAGTAACATACCATTTCAGTGCAACCTACACCTATCATCAAAATCTTTCTACGTTACTTAGATGTTATTGTTGCTGTTACCAACACAACGGGAATCTTTTACGATTCATTATTTATTCTTAGTTTAAGGTATTATCCTCTGGGTAGGGCCAACGTAAAATAATTTGCAACGTAGTACAAGACTGATTTGAGACTTGAAGTAAGGTTCCACAAAGTTCAAGGGGACTGCGAGAATTTTATATGGCGAGTGGTGGAGGGCTTGGCATAGCAGATAGTCACGGACACCCACTTTTCTCTCCGAATCCATCAACGATGTCACTCCCGAGCCCACCTCTGAGAGACACTACCTCTGGAAATATGTATAACTGACACTGACACTGATGGGGTACTATATTCACCAACATGTTCTCCATCGGAAGCAGTTACCTTTTGTTGGATTCAGCTTTTTATAACTCGCACGCACACACACACACACACACACACACACACACACACACACACACACACACACAAACGCACAGACACACACACACACACACACACACACACACACACACACAACACTCGCACGCGCGCGCAGACACATATATGTGTATATGCAAGTGTGTGTGCCCCTGTGTGTTTCTAAGATCGTAATTCCTCTTCGTCTTTACATCTGTTTACTGATTGTGAACAAAAGCCTTACCATTCATGCAAACGTTGTTGTTGTTTCGGTCGTCCACGCAAACAAATCTGGATTAGATGGGCATTCGGCTGTGGAGAATATTGCCTCTCCGTAGCATCATCTGATCAATGCAAGCAGAGACAATTAGATGTTAATATGACGACGATGACGACGATGGTGATACACTCCATATACAAACAGGTACACAGAAAACTCTCAGGAACCAGTGAAAAAGCCTCTATCTGTACAGTTGTTTAACAGTCAAATTTTTCTAGAATTTTCCTTTCAGAATAAAACGTGCATTAGACACACTATGTCTGGCAAAATACTAGATGGTTACATCTAGAGCATCTTTCATTGTAGACATTTTGGATTAAGAATAACTTGTAACGATAGAATTGCACAACACCTCCAGAGCGAGTCAGCAAAAGAACCACTGTATGTTTGCTGAACCTGCTAGAAATGGCAGTCAATCTCTCTCACAACACACTCTATAATATCTTAAAATAGAAGGACATACTTGATAAGATTCATCTTGTCTGAAAAATGCAAGATTGTCAGAGATGGGACACATTTTGTCATACCTGGAGTTAAAGTATATCAGTAACAGCATCAATAGTAAATAGATCGTGAGCCAATATGAAGTGGAAGTTATTTTTGACAATTCTTCTCTTAGAAGTAGCACCCAAATGCCTCTCTCAAATTACTAGACATTATCTTTAAAAATAAGGACGTTGAATAATGTGATTTTTGGGCAGTGTGCTATAGAAAATGACAGGAAGGTCATGGTTGCAATTTATTTTGGCTGATTACGGATGTTCCAGGGATAAACATCATCAACAGCAATAAATAAACACTGAAGGACCACTTCAAGATTTTATGAAATTTTGAAGGAATTTCGTCCAAATTTAACACAGATCACATTTCATTGCACCAACAGTGTTTTGTCTCTTAGCTTTCATTTTTCTCTTTAGTTTTCTTGACTTCGTACTTCTGTCTTTATTTTCACGGACTTGTCATTTCTCTTTACTTTCATTACAATAATGCTGTCATACATATTGTCGTTACTGTCATTACTAAACTGATGTCATTTCTTCTCTCATTACAATAACATTGTCATTCCCTCGGTTTTTACTGTCATTACTGCAATATTATCACTTCTCTTTCTATCTTCGTTGCAGTAATGTTGTCAATACTTCTCTCACTCCAACAATGATGTCCTTTATTCTGTCTGTATTGTCATTACAGCAATGTTATCATTTCATCTTTCATTACTTTCATTACAGCAATATTGTCAATCCTTCTTTCTCTATAGTCATTATTTGTGTTATTTTTCTCTTTATACTTACCATACGTTAATGTAAATTTTTCCTCTGCTGTATTCTTTCTATAATGTCATTTCTATTATAATGTTGTTTTTATTGTA
Organism: Octopus bimaculoides; assembly: GCF_046866305.1. Lineage (NCBI taxonomy): Eukaryota > Metazoa > Mollusca > Cephalopoda > Octopoda > Octopodidae > Octopus > Octopus bimaculoides. The sequence continues at coordinate 49,212,384 of NC_142935.1, read as the reverse complement.
TTCTTTAGTATCATTGCAGTAATGTTGCTTTTGTTATTGTTCACGTCCTAGTTTCGCTGCACTGACATTTATTGTCTTTGAGAGAAAGAAAGAATGAAAGAGAAAAAGAAGGCAGATATTTTATTCGATTGTCAAAGATATTACATTACAAAATTATAGTTTGCAATAATGGTTTCTCAATATAAAAATGGTAGATATTTTGGGAAAGAAAAAGTTCAAAAAATATAAACAAAAATAGTTTAAAGCAAAAGGTTAACAGTTTTACACAAACACTGAGGTGTTAAAATTATTTCACCATAAAAAAATAATGTTTTTAGCTTTAGCTGTCTTCCAGAACATTCCTGTTATAAACAGAAAGAAAAAAAAACAGAGGGAGAAAATAAGCCGTTTGATCATGTAAATAAACGTAGTGAGATGAGAAAGGTTAAATACACGATAAAGAATAAAGTTAGGACTGTTCCTTTAATCTTGTGGCATCCACCTATGATTGCTTCGTATCCACTTATCTACTATTTTAGATACTGCAACTAAATTTTATAGATGGAGGCTCACTTCTGCTTCTGAGTAACAATGTATTGTCATAAAGTTTTACAATCAATATTATAACACCATAACTGCTTTAACATCCATTTAAAAGCCATACAGACGTGGGTTGGATAGAACTGTTACACGTTACATGATCACTTAGCCTGTTCTTGTAATATCTCATCTATGAGAGACCAACTTCTTTAGATTTGCTCTTATCATTTCACTTTTAGTCACCCTTTGCAGTTAGTGTCGACAGTACACATTTTTTTCCCTCGGCACTCATCAGGTTGTTGTTGTTATTGTTGACGATATGCTCTCTCAATAATCTTAATTCAGTAGATATACACAAAACCATTCCAGCCACAACAATCCTTTCGTTTCATTTATGGTGGGTGGCATGGTTGTATTTATGACTACCTTACCGAATGTCCTCATTTTTGTTTTAATGATGGAATATATATGCATGCTTTGAGAAAGTTTTAAGGAATATTTGTTGCATGACATATGTGTAGGCTCTTTAACTTACTGAATTTACTATTTCTTCTGCAATATGCTCTACTGACTGGATTGAATCAAATTCATATCATATCCTGTAGAAAAATTAGAGAGGATGTTTCTTTGTAAAATAAAAAGAGATATGGTACTTCTCGGTATATTTCGATTTTATCCAGTTGCAAGAGAGATTCCAGTCTGTTTTCCTTCTTTAGTTACTTAACAACAATGTTTCATAACTGGAATGCTAATTGTTGTGATGCTCGATTGCTGCATTATTTAATGACTACAATGTTTCATTATGATGAGCTTTCATTTATACAAGGCTTTCGAAATTCATTATCGGATTGCCGCGATGTTACATTGTAGCAGTGTCTCAATGTTGTGATGTTTCATTGTTGTGATGCTTCATTGCTAAGATATTCCATAACTGCACTGCTTTTTTGCAGCTATGCTTCATTATGTTCTTATTCTATTGCTGCAATATTTCATTGATGTAATTTGTCATTGCAGTTGTGTTTTGTTGTTAGAATATTTCATTATTCTGTTACATCATTCCTGTGATGTGTCATTGCTTCGCTGTTTTGTTGCTATAATATTTCATTGTTGTGATACTTTATCGTTGTGACGTTTCGTTGTTGAAATATTTCATGCAGTGATATTATCTTCCCCCGACAGTTAGTTTCAGCGAATGTTGCAGATGACCTAACAAGTAATGTGACAAGCTACAAAATACTGACTGAAAGGATTACAGATTGTATTATATCCCTAGTGCAGCGTCACTCAGTTGCCAAATCACTTAATGCTCAAATGGTCTAGTTTGTCTCACAGAAAATATATATCACTGTTATAAGCGTTTGTTGACTTCTATTCCAGAGTTAAAACTCCACCGAGAATATGATGAGCCAGAGAGAGAGAGAGATAGGGATAGATAGCTAGCTAGCTAGAGAGAGAGAGGGAGAGAAGGGGAGAAAGAGAGAGACACGCTCTTATTGTTTAGCTGAATATAGGCGCTAATCCAGCATGACTACGATTAATACACTGGCAATGACCTGTATTACTCAGATGTAGGTATCTGTTTGCGAATAAATCATTCATTTCGTAAGATGATAGGGTGTGGTGTAATGCATATTTAGCTGGTCTTTCTAGCAAGTCGACCCACCATTTAAAGGCTCGACGATTTGAAGAACAATAAGAGGGGGTTGAATTGATTCGATATTGAAGTAGTAGTAGTAGTAGTAGTAGTAGTAGTAGTAGTAGTAGTAGTCGTCGTCGTAGTAGTAGTAGTAGTAATGGCGATGGTAGTAATAATAGTAGGGGTGGTGATGGTAGTAGTAGTAGTAGTAGTAGTAGTAGTAGTAGTAGTAGTAGTAGTAGTGTTGGTGGTTGTGGTGGTAGTGCTGGTGCTGCTACTGGTTGCAGTAATAGCAGCAGCAGCAGCAGCAGCAGTAGTAGTAGTAGTAGTAGTAGTAGTAGTAGTAGTAGTAGTAGTAGTAGTAGTAGTAGTAGTTTGTTAAAACTGGGTACGTTGTCAAGTTCCTCAGAAACAGTAACACAGCTACGATGAATAATCAATGCACGCCGCCCTCTCAGTTAAACACTGCTAAGCGCTTCATCTTGCACTCCTCGGACCTATTAACTTCTGTCACCTCCTAATGAAAATAATATATGCATTAAGGTAGCTGCCTTACAAGAAAAAAATTATTATTCATGCGGTTCTGAGTTTAACCACCAAATCACTTATGCACCTTATATTTTCTCAGTCTGTTTTACTTGAGCCTAGGACATTTACCCCGACCCTATGGACAATAACCCCCTGAGGACAACAGATGATGATTTAAAACTTCTTAATATATTGGAGAGGTGGTAATTAACCAAGGAGGGTAATTGTTTTAGGGGGTGTAATATTGGAGGGGGGGATTAACCAAGGAGGGGAATAGTCGTCGGAGGGAATTGTCCTACGGGGGATAATTGTCCTGATTCGGTTTTACTTTCATTAAAGTAGTTGTGTTCTGGTACTTCTTGACGTACCAAGGTCTATAAGTTGCAGTGTAGAATGTAAAACTTTATAGTTTCATTTTTGAATATCAATTTAAGAAAAGCATAAAATTTACGTATATGTGAAATCTTTAAGTTCACGACCTGCAACTTCATATATGTATATGTATGTATATATATATACATACATACATACATACATACATACTTACATACATACACAAATACACACACACACACACACACACACACACACACACACATATATATATATATATATATATATATATATATATATATATATATACATATATATAGGCACATATATATATATACATATTTATATATACATATATATATATATATATATATATATATATATATATATCTATGTGTGTGTGTTGTATGTGTGTGTGTGTATGTGTGTGTGTGTGTGTGTGTGTGTGTGTGTGTGTGTGTGTGTGTGTGTGTAGATGCTGTAAAATATATAAATGCTATGCATAATCACATGAAGAAACAGTGTCTATTGATGTTTCGGCATGTAATAACATCACCATTGATCTAAATTCTAAATTATTACACATAGGTGTTGTTGTTTTTTTCCCCTTCTCGTTCTGAAAGTTTTTATTTGATTTCTCACGTGTGTCAGTTTGCACCGACACCCAAAGCACTACCATTGCTGAGTGCCAAAAAACATCCATTGCTGCAGCGATAGAGTAGAGGTTGCTTTACGTGTCACTTCAGTGATGTATGGGTATTAAGGCGATCTATATTGCTCTCCTTTATTATTTTACTTGTTTTAGTCATTTGACTGTGGCCATGCTGGAGCACCGCCTTCAAGGTTCATTTTTAATCGAGCAAATTGACCATAGGACTTTTTTAAAGGTCTCCTACTTATTCTATCAATCACTTTGGTTGAACTGCTAAGTTAGTGAGGTGTAAACACACCAACACCGGTTGTCAAGTGATGGTGGAGGACAAACACAGACACAAAGACACACATACAGTGTCTATCTATCTATCTATCTATCTATCTATCTATCTATCTTCATCATGGACGGACGGTAGATACATCGGCTCCCATGTAAGTTCCATTTTTCACTTCTTAAAAGACCCATTTTCTTTTTAAAATTTTGTATAAGTTGTGTATAACACAAAATACTCCGGGAAAATATATTTTTCAAATCGGAAATAGCTCTATTTAGAGCCTTATTTCCAAAAATTCAAAAACGTCTTCCTCGATCCTCGCCATATTTTGTAAAGCAAATATGGCTAAGGTTTTCAACGAGGCCGATTTCCCGCTCCTAATGCCAGAGGCGAAAACACTTAATGCCGTTCCGCATGAACGCAGACAAGTGATGAAGAAGAGCAATGATTCTGAGTCAACTGCTGCTGCCTCAACCACCACCACTACAACCATCACGTGTAAAAACTCTGCTGCTACAGCAGTCTTGCCTGCCACCATCACCAGTGACAACAACAACAACAACGACAAAGACAACAACAACAACAGCAACAACAACGACAACGACACAAATGTCCTTGCTAACATGACCACTGTCTTCACCACTGCTACTACCAGTGACAACAACAGCAACAACAACAGGACACCGGCCTTCAACACCAACACCGCCACTACTTCGACAAACTCTGCTGCCACTACTACCACCTTTGAACCTGGCAGTACCAACACCACTGTCAACACCACCATCAACAACTACAAGACGAACAAGATAAACAATACCACAAACGCCACAAACAACATATCTGCCAGCATCACAAAAACAAATTTTGCCGATGCAACGAAAGAAAAAAGAACAATATTAACATTCACCCAAAAACAAATCAATGATACAAAATCCCTTCTCACGAAAGAAGGTGACACTGTACAAATACATATACCAAAAGAAATCATCGAAAACACAAACAAAAAGCACACATCATACAGACTTATCAACAAGAAAACCAAGCGACCGGAGAATTTCTCCACCCCAAAAATTGATATTTGTCTCAAACCCATATGGCCCTTTCAAAGTCATGTTACTTGGGGACGCAAATTTGCCACGGTCCTAGTACTCTTTAAGAGCGAAGAGTTAGCGAAGGAATTTTCGACACTCTCTCTCCACACAGATGACTTGGTGATGATACAGAGTTATCTGGGACAGAGAGTGACGAAGGTGACAGTAAAGAATGTCCGTGGACAGTAGGTTCTATATGCCTCGAAATGGAAGAGGCAAATATATTAGAAATTGCTACTGCAGAGGAGAAAAACTGGGAAGGAGGAAAACAATCGAAGTACTCCTCCAAATCACTGAAGGGGAGTAACAAAAGATCCCCACACACATCCAACTGGCAAAGGACCACAAGTTATATGTAGTGGTGGAAGGAAGGCGGCCACGTTGTTATGTATGCGGCAGCGAGGCACACCTCAAGGACAGTTGCCCAACCGCCGCCAACCAAAAAAAAAAAACAAGGGCAACCACCAAAACCCAGGAAAAAACCCCTACTACCAACACCACCATCAACAATCAAAACAAGACAAATACAAGCAACACCGGCAACTGAGAAGACAACAGCATCTGCAAAAACAACAAGTGAGGAAGCAGGAGAAAGGAAAGAAAATTCCAAGACTGTTTCCCCCTCCCCCACATCACACACACCTCACACAAATAACAAGCCACCAGCACCAACAAAAACAGCAACACACCCACTCACACAAGCACACACAGACGCTCACAATTTGCCCCTACCCCCTTCCGATTCCTCAGAACCTGCGTCGGAAGATGAAAGTAATGAGGAATGGCAAATAGCCCAGAAAGGAAGGAGGAAGAAGAGCAAGAAAAGAATAGCAAACACAAACAAAGCAGGGAGATACACAACTCCCGAAAACACTCAAGACACCAACACAAGCACACACAACAACAACACAAGCAACAAAACCCCAAAAGTAAGCACACACACAATGCTCACTGCCATCAACACAAAAAACTCAGAGTTGATGGAATACATCAACACAAAAACAAACATAACAAACGAAGACATAAAAACAGCAACCACCCTTACACAACACCGCCAGAACACATCAGAATACTACACATTACACCAACCCTGCAACACACACTAAAATCTATTTTTCGCAAGGCAGTTGGCAAATGCCAACAATACCTGGCGAAAAAACTATACAGCGATCTCCTCGAAGAAAATCCGAAGGAGGAGACAGGAACTCTCCAAGGGTAAGTGACTCTCTTTAAAACTCTAACACTCACATTAGAACTATGCTCAAGATTGGTTGTGTAAATGCGCGTGGCTTGGAAACAAGGGTACCTCCTAAACGACATAAAGTCACACAAACTAGAAATCACAGCCATAAGCGAGACCAGACTCCATGATCCCCGGGCCCTTACGTCCATGTTTGGCAGACAGTTTAACATTTATTTTTATCCCTGTCTGTCGAGAATGGGCGGTAGTGGCACGGTGGTACTCTTTCGCAAGAGTCTGGATCTCGAAGTAAATACAGTATTCATAGACCCGGAGGGTAGATTGGTTGTTCTGGATGTCGATGGCAGCGATGGGTGTGCTTTTCGACTCATATCAGTATACACACCACCTTTAACAGGTAGGCCGGATTTCTTTCGATGTCTAGAAGTATTCCTAGGAACGTCTCGTCCTTTACTTTTAGTGGGGGATTGGAATGCTACCTTGGACACGCATCTAGACTATGTCGGCAGAGATAGGAATAGACGGGGATGCAAATGCCTCAAAGACCTGCTCAGACGCTTTCAACTGTCTGACAGGTACCGACTCGACCACCCGAATGCGCCAATGTGGACATGGACAAACCGCATCGGGTCGTCGAGATCGTATCTAGAAAGAGTACTGTGTAGGAGAGTAGATAGAGATAGCATAGGGTGTCCACAATTTCACATAGTCAGCTACACGGATCACAAACTTGTGACGTGCACGCTAGACTTAGATAAGACACATAGGCAGGGCCCCAGTTACTGGAAACTAAACGCGTCTTTCCCGTCGAGACAGGTTTTCAGAGACCGGATTAGCACGTTAGTAAATAAGGCTTTGACGGGAGCCATCATCAATAACAAATGGTGGTTTGCCCTCAAGAGAGCAATAAAAGCAGAATCGGTTAGGTATAGCAAAGCACTAGCCATAGACAGAAACAGAGTAGAGGGTGAGCTAGTTAAGAAACTAGAAGAGGCAATTAGAAGTGGCATCGCATCCGACGTTTTGGCGGCGAGGTTGGCCCTAGAACAACACTTCAACGCTAAACACGAAGGGTGCGTTGTCAGGGCTAGGATGCGTGCTCTAAGAAACGAAGGTGTTGGAGCCGCGCGAGAGGCCCGGGTGGCGGAGGCGCACCAGGGCAACAAAGCCACCATTCGGTCTCTGGTGGACGAACAGGTGCGCGAACTGCTCGAGCCAACCAAAATGTGTGAGGCCTTTCAGCGGCAATTTGCTCGACTGTTTGGGACGAGTGGCGAGCGAGAACGCAGGGTGGACTTCAGTGCCAACCTGCACAGCCTACCACGACTCTCGGCAAGAGAGGCGGAGTGCTGCGAATGTGCCATCACGGCGGCGGAAGTGAGGGACGCGATGGCGGGATGCTCGAGGGACAAATCTCCGGGTTTGGATGGTCTGCTCTACGATATTTACAACTGTATGCCAGACTTGTTTGGAGACGTCTTGGTGGCGGTGTACTGCAACTGGCAGCAAAACGGGAGCATTCCCGGTTTTGTGAGTTGAGGAGCCGTAACGCTGCTGAAGAAAGATCCAAACAAGGGAGACGTCATAGATAACTTTAGGCCCGTCACTCTGCTCAATGCAGACTTGAAAATTTTGGCCAAGGTGTTAGCCAAGCGGTTGGCGCTTGTCATCGAGAAACTGATCGGCAAGGCGCAAACGTGCGCCGTGCCGGGCAGGCGCATCCATGAAAACCTCCATCTGATGCGCTACATCATAGAGCGGGTAGTTAAGGAAGCTGGCATGGCTGGGGCCCTGATCAATTTAGATCAATCGAAAGCTTTCGATAGCTTAAACCATAAATACTTGGAGGCTGTCCTCATAGCGGCCGGCTTCGGTCCCATTTTCCGCGGCTGGATGGCTGCCTTGTACAGAGGCATCCGTTCGGTAGTTCGCGTCAATAGGCATCTAACAAGACCCTTCGACATTGCACGTTCGGTCCGTCAGGGATGCCCCCTCTCGTCGCTTCTGTACGTGTTGACTCTCGAGTAACTACTGCGGAATCTGGCGACGCTGATGGGCATCTCGCGAGATTTGGGATGCGGGACGAGCGTGTCGGCATACGCGGAAGACGTCACCGTCATAGTGTCTAGCCAAAAGCACATCGAGCTTGTCGGCGAGACACTGAGAGACTACGAAGCGGTAACGGGAGCGAAAATCAACCAGGATAAGTCAGTGGGCTTGCGGCTCGGCACCTGGAGAAGCAATCCCATGCCGTCAAGCAGCGCCTCCGTCGTTGGACGTTGGACTGACGGTCCGGTTGAGTTGCTCGGGGTCTGGTTTGGTCCAGACCTCCAAACGGAGAACTGGGACGAGATAACGAGAAGGGTGACCACTCTAGTCCTGCAATGGGCCGAGAGGAAGCTTTCCCTGAAAGGTTGGGCGGAGGTGGCGAACACGTACATCGCGTCCGTCATCTACTACCGCCTGACCGTCGTTCCTTGTCCCGACCCTACCATCACCAAAGTGGAGCGCATCCTCTTCCGTTTCTTGTGGAAAGGAAGCGTTCCGATGGTTAGGCGATCCATTTGCTGCCAACACCCGTTAAAAGGAGGACTGGACATGCCGTGGTTGATGATGCGCAGACACGCGCTGAGACTGCGACATCTCCGGCTCTACGTAGACAGCGGTGAACAGGTGTGGTCACCGTTTGTGCGGCGCGCTTTCCCGCAGCTCGTCTCCATGACCGAACTGCAGTCGTGGATCAAGAAGAGGCCGAGGAAGGGCGAATGGCACCGCGAGTGTCACGTTGCTCTTCGGCAACTCCAACAACCCGGGTCAACCTTGAGCGACTGCATCACAACTAACGCATTCTATAGTGGATTAGTGGAGGGAAGGTACGACGACGATCTCGGGGCGAACCTGGGCGTCGACGAGGAATACCTGACCCGCCTGTTTAAGACGACCTTCGGGCCGGGACCTATGGACAACTTCCAGAGATCCCTGGCCTGGCAGTGCTATCGAGAAGCACTACCCGTTCGGGATAAGCTCTACAGGCATGGCTCGAGAAACACGGGGCCGACCTGTCCGAGATGCCGGCAGAGCGACGAAACCGTTGTGCACGCACTCGTCCCACCATTTCCGAGCTGTGGGCTTATGTCGAACAACTGCTATCGCGTGTGGGACGAGTCGGTCTATCAGTCGAGTCTATCGTGAATATTGTCGCGCCTCCTTCCTTTAAACGGGAAGGAAGAGCTATTTTCATCGTACTTGTGGCTATGGCGAAAGAATGTGTATGGTGGACGCGTCTGAAAGGTCTAGAGACAAAGACTTTCCTCTCTGGGCAATCTCTCATCAACGTCTTCAAGTATCACCTGAAGAGGAAGGTGAGAGTAGAAAGGGAAGTCTTGTCTAGTGAATGCTCCAAAAAAAGATGGGTGACTGTAGCAAGGATGGCACGTGTGAACGCCTAAGCCATCTCGAGCATAACCCGATGAACTAGAAAAAAATCCAAGAAAAAAAAATTAAGACAAAAAGGCGAAAGAGAGTCACTTACTGTTATAGTTTCTTCAATGAGAATATTGACCAAGGTTACCGTGGTCTTTTCCGTAGGCTTTTCTTTCCACGGCTAAACCTAAACTGTCCTCCCCTCTTTTTACACGAGAACATTATTGTGTGATACACGACCCCTATTGATGGCTTTTTTTTTTCTCGATCCCTTTCGATCGAACTCCACCCTTTTCCCTTCCTACGATCCCTTTTGATCGACCCCCCCCTTTTTTTCCCCTCCCAAAAAGAAAAGTTCTACATTGTATTTGTCCCATCTTCGTTGATCCCTGTGTGGCTAATAAAAGAAATGTATCTATCTATCTATCTATCTATCTATCTATCTATCCATCTTTCTATCTATCTATCTATCTATCTATCTCTTCTCACGGACGTGCTGTCACATCGGCTGCGAAGGTAAACGTTTATTTGACCTTTTACTGTCCACATTTTGTTGGAATTTTTAAATAATTTTGTTGCGAAGCACCTAGGCTTCATTTGTGTGTATTTTCAAGGGCAGGAATTGACCCCCAGGGGCAGTTTCGGCCCTAGCAAAATACAAAAATTTCCTTCTTGACATTTGAAAAATGTCGAGAAACATAATTTTGGAACGCTTGTCTTGTTCTTTTGACAAGCATTTCCCGAGGCTTCAGATGCCAGAAGAGAAAAAAGAACAGAATAGCGCGTGCTCATGCAGTGACACGAACGCAGTTGCTATAAACGTCACAAAGACTGTGAGTACAGCTACTAACAGCCCTCTCACCACCACCACCACCACCACCACCACCAACACCAACAACAAAAACAAAACTGTAACCAAGGTTACAAAACCATGCGTGAAAACCGTCACAAATGTCTCTGACGTAAGCACCACTGCTGCTGACGCCATCATCACCACCACCAACGACAACAACAACAACAACAACAACAACAGCAACAACGACAACAACAACAACAACAGCAACAACAAGGAAGTAAAGTTATCGGCCGTCAGCAATGACACCATCACCTGTTCAACAAACTCTGCTGCCACTACCACCACCTTTGAACCAGGCAGTACATACACCAACATAAACAAAAATATCCAGAAGAACATGTCCGCCAGCACAACAAAAACAAATTTCGCAAATGCTCTAAAGGAAAAAAGAACAACAGTGACATTCACACAAAAACAAATAAAAGACACAAAATCCCTTCTTACGAAAGAAGGAGATGATGTCAGAATTAACATCCCAAAAGATATTATAGAAATGAAAAACAAAAAGTGCATCATTTATAAACTGGTAAACACAAAAACCAGACGTGTAGAAAATGTTAGCACAGATAAAATTGAAGTTTGTCTTAGAAAAATTTGGCCTTATCAGAATCATGTCACCTGGGGAAGGAAATTTGGAACGGTGCAAGTAAGGTTTCTGGATGAAAATTTAGCTAAACAATTTTCGACACTCTCTCTCCGCACAGATGACTTGGTAATGATACCGAGTTATCTAGGACAGAGAGTGACCAAAGTTATGATAAAAAATGTGCCATCGGAGGTGGACACCCAATGGCTGATATCGGCCGTGTGCCTGGAAATGGAGGAGGCAAATATTTTGGAGATTACGGTCGGAGAGGAAAAGAACTGGGGAGGGAAAAATCTGGAAATCCTTCTCCACATCACGGAGGAGGCTTCACAGAAAATTCCTCCAAACATTAGATTGGCAGAGGACCACAAGCTGTATGTGGTGGTAGAGGGCAGGCGACCTCGCTGTTACCTATGCAACAGCGAAGCACATCTGAAAAAGGACTGCCCTCTGGCCGCTAAACAAAAACAACAACAACAACAACAACAACAACAACAACAACAGAAGCAACTACCAAATACCCCCAACAGAAAAACCTTACTACCAACACCACCAGCAACGCAAAAAACAACAACAGAAATATCAGCAATAACCACAACAGAAAAGACAACAGAAACTGCAAAAACAGAAGAAAAAAAAGAAAATTCCAAGACTGCCTCTCCCTCCCCCATATCACATACACCACACATAAATAACAAGGAGCCAACATCAATAAAAACAGCAACACAAACATTCACAGAAACACACACAGACGCACAAAATTTGCCGTTACCTCTTTCTGACTCCTCAGATCTCCCATCATCCGATGAAGAGAGTGGAGAGGAGTGGAAAATAGCTACGAAAGGAAAGAGGAAGCGCAGTAAGAAGAAAACAAAACAAAATGCAAACACAAACAAAGCAGGGAGATTCACATCTCCCGAAAATACTACTAACACCAATAGTAATATAAAAAAAACAATGCTAACAGCAATAGACAGTACAATCACAGAGTTGATGAATTACATCAACTCTAAAACAAACATCACAAATAACGATATCAAAACCAACAACCACCCACGTACAACACCGCCAAAACACATTAAAATTATTCATGTAACACCAGCATTACACAACACAATAAAATCCCTCTACCCCAACTCGGTAGGGGGATTCCAGAAATATTTGTGCAAGAAATTGTACAATAGCCTCCTTGGTGAAAAATCCAAGGAGGAAACAAAACTTTCTAACGGCAAGTAACACTCTGTTCATTTGTTTTGTGCTTTAAAGCACACGTATAAATAGAATCATGGTGAAGATTGGTTGTGTGAATGTGCGTGGCTTAGGGTCCCCTTGGAAACAAGGGTACCTCTTAAATGACATCAAGTCACACAATTTGGATATCATAGCCATTAGTGAGACCAGACTCCATGAACCGCGGGCCCTAAAGTCCATGTTTGGCGGACAGTTTAACATTTATTTTTCTCCCTGTCTGCCGAGGATGGGCGGTAGTGGCACGGCGGTTCTTTTTCGCAAGAGTCTGGATCTCCAAGTAAAGACGATATTTACGGACCCGGAGGGTAGACTGGTTGTCCTAGATGTGGACGGCAGCGATGGAGGCGCTTTTCGGTTGCTGGCAGTTTATGTGCCTCCTTTAACAGGTCGGTCGGACTTCTTTCGACGTCTAGAAGTATTCCTGGGAACGTCTCGTCCCTTACTTTTAGTGGGGGATTGGAATGCTACCTTGGACACGCATCTAGACTACGTGGGGAGTGACAAAAGTAGAAGGGGATGCAAAGGCCTCATAGACCTGCTCAGACGCTTCCAGTTGTCTGACAGGTACCGACTCGACCACCCAAATGTGCCAACGTGGACTTGGAGCAACCGCATTGGGTCGTCGAGATCGTATCTAGATAGGATAGTGTGTAGGACAAGAGATAGAGATAGTTTAGGATGTCCACAGTTCCACATAGTCAGCTACACGGATCACAAACTTGTGACGTGTACGCTAGACATAGATAAGGCACATAGGCAGGGTCCCGGTTACTGGAAACTAAACGCGTCTTTCCCGTCGAGACAGGTTTTCAGAGACCGGATTAGCACGTTAGTAAAGAGGGCTTTGACGGGAGCCATCGTCAACAACAAATGGTGGTTTGCCCTCAAGAGAGCAGTGAGGGCGGAAGCAATAAGGTATAGCAGGGCACTAGCTGTAGAGAGGAACAGAGAAGAGGGGGAGCTAGTGATAAAGTTAGAAGAGGCATTGCGAAGTGGCATCGCATCCGACGTTTTAGCGGCGAGGTTGGCCCTCGACCAACACTTCAATGCTAAACACGAAGGGTGTGCTGTCAGGGCAAGGATGCGTGCTCTGAGGAATGAAGGTGTTGGAGCCGCACGAGAGGCCCGGGTGGCGGAGGCGCAGCGGGGTAACAGAGCCACCATCCGGTCTCTGGTAGACGAACAGGGGCGCGAATTGCTCGAGCCGAGCAAGATGTGCGAGGCGTTTCAGCGGCATTTTGCCCGACTGTTCGGGAGGAGTGGCGAGCGAGAAGGCAGGGTGGACTTTAGTGCCTACCTGCACAGCTTGCCACGACTCTCGGCAAGAGAGGCGGAGTGCTGCGAAGGGGTCATCACGGCGGAGGAAGTGAGGGACGCGATGGCGGGTTGCTCGACGGACAAATCTCCGGGTTTGGATGGTCTGCCCTACGAGCTTTACAACTGTATGCCAGACTTGTTTGGAGAAGTCTTGGCGGTCGTGTACTGCAACTGGCAGCAGAACGGGAGCATTCCCGGTTTTGTGAGCCGAGGAGCGGTAACGCTGCTGAAGAAAGATCCAAACAAGGGGGACGCCATAGATAACTTTAGGCCCATCACTCTGCTCAATGCAGACATGAAAATTTTGGCCAAGGTGTTAGCCAAGCGGTTGGCGCTTGTCATCGAGAAACTGGTCGGCACGGAGCAGACGTGCGCCGTGCCGGGCCGGAGCATCCATGACAACCTCCATCTGATGCGCTACATCATAGAGAGGGTAGTTAAGGAACCTGGCATGGGTGGGGCCCTGATCAATTTGGATCAATCGAAAGCTTTCGATAGGGTAGACCATCGATACTTGGAGGCCGTCCTCGAAGCGGCCGGCTTCGGTCCCGTTTTCCGCGGCTGGATGGCTGCCTTGTACACAGGCATCCGTTCGGTTGTTCGCGTCAATGGACGTCTATCGGGACCCTTCGACATTGCACGTTCGGTTCGTCAGGGATGCCCCCTGTCGCCGCTCCTGTACGTATTGACTCTCGAGCCACTACTGCGGAAGCTGGCGACGCTGAGGGGCATCCCGCGAGAACTGGGGTGCGGGACGAGCGTGTCGGCATACGCGGACGACGTCACCGTCATAGCGTCTAGCCACGAGCACATCGAGCTTGTCGGCGAGACGCTGAAAGACTACGAAGCGGTGACGGGAGCGAAAATCAACCGGGATAAGTCGGTGGGTTTGCTGCTCGGCACCTGGAGAAGCAAGCCCATACCGTCCGGCAGCGCCTCAGTAGTGGGACGCTGGACGGACGGTCCGGTCAAGTTGCTCGGAGTCTGGTTCGGTCCGAACCTGCAAACGGAGAAGAACTGGGACGAGATAACGAGTAGGGTGGCCACTCTCTGCCGGCAATGGTCCGAGAGGAAGCTGTCCCTAAAAGGTCGGGCGGAGGTGGCGAACGCGTACATCGCGTCCGTCATCGAATACCGCCTGACCGTCGTGCCTTGTCCCGATCGCGCCATCACCGAAATGGAGCGCATCCTCTTCCGCTTTTTGTGGAAAGGAAGCGTTCCGATGGTGAGGCGATCCGTTTGTTGCCAACACCCGCTGAAAGGAGGGCTGGGCATGCCGTGGTTGATGATGCGCAGACATGCTCTGAGACTGCGACATCTCCGGCTCTACGTAGACGACGGTGAGCAGGTGTGGTCGCCGTTTGTGCGACGCTCTTTCCCGCAGCTCGTCTCCATGACCGAGCTGCAGTCGTGGATCAAAAAGAGGCCGAGGAATGGCGAATGGCACCGTGAGTGTCGCGTTGCTCTGCAACAACTTTGCCGTCCCGGGTCGACCTTGAGCGGCTGCATCACAACGAAGTCATTCTATAGGGGATTAGTGGAGGGCAGGTACGACGACGATCTCGGGGCGAACCTGGGCGTCGACGAGGAATACCTGACCCGCCTGTTCAGGACGACTTTCGGGCCGGGACCTATGGACAACTTCCAGAGATCCCTGGCCTGGCAGTGTTACCGAGAGGCGCTACCCGTTCGGGATAAGCTCTATAGACACGGCTCGCGAAATGCGGGGCCGACCTGCCCGACATGCGGTCAGAGCGATGAAACCGTTCTGCACGCACTCGTGCAGTGTCCAACCATTTCGGAGCTGTGGGCTTATGTCGAACGACTGCTGTCGCGTGTGGGACGAGTCGGTTTATCAACCGAGTCTATCGTCAATATCGTCACGCCTCCTTCCTTTAAACGGGAAGGAAGAGCTGTATTTATCGTACTTGTGGCTATGGCCAAAGAATGCATCTGGTGGACGCGTCTGAAAGGATTAGAGACAAATACTTTCCTCTCTGGTCAATCTCTCATCAACTTTTTCAAGTATCACTTGAAAAGGAAGGTGAGAGTAGAGAGGCAAGTGTTGTCTAGCAACTGTTTCGAAAAAAGATGGATACATGTAGCAAGAATGGCACGTATAAATGACGAAGCCACCTTGACCATGATTCTATAAAACGTTTTAAAATTTTGTAAACAGAGAAATTTTATTTAACAAACTGTGACGCTAAAGACCGAGGTTACCGTGGTCTTTTCGTAGGTTTTTCTTTCCACGGATAACCTCCCCATTTATTGGGAATTTTTTGTATTATTTCGTATTTTTTGTAAATACCCCAAACGTTTTGCGATGTTTCTTTTTTTTTTTTTTTTTTTTTTTTTTCATCGTTGTCCCCACTTTTGTTTTTTTTTCTGCTTTGTTTTCGACCCCCTCGAAAAGAAAAACTCTACATTTGTATTTTGTCCCCTCTGTGTTGAGCCCTGTGTGGCTAATAAAGAAACCTATCTATCTATCTATCCATCTTTCTATCTATCTATCTATCTATCTATCTATCTGTTTGTCTATCTATCTATCTATCTATCTATCTATCTATCTATCCATCTTTCTATCTATCTATCTATCTATCTATCTATCTATCTATCTATCTATCTATCTATCAATCTGTTTGTCTATCTATCTATATATCTATCTATCTATCTATCTATCTATATCCATATGTGTACGTGTGCATTTGTATGTGTATTTGAAAGTTTATAAGTATAAAGGGGATATTTTTAAAAATAATCTTTTTCAGAAAAGGTAAAAGATCTTTTATCAGGATGTTACTAAGATTATTTGGAGGAAGTCTTTTTCGATGTGTGTGTGAGTGCTTGCGATTAACCTTTTCAAACACACATGCTCTAAGTTATATATATATATATATATATATATATATATATATATATATATATATATATATATATATATATATATATATCACAGGCTTCTTTCAGTTTCCGTCAACTAGATCTACTCACAAGGCATTGGTCAACCTGAGGCTATAGTAGAAGACACCTGGCCAAGGTGCCACTCAGTAGGATTGAACCAGGAACCATGTGGTTGGGAAGCAAGTTTCTTACCATACAGACACACCTGCGCCTATAAACAAAATATTTTTAAAAAAGCAAAATGCGATTTTTTTTCTTATTATTGAACCCCGGCCCCAGTATATCAATTCCAAGTAGTCCAGTATTGACCATCTTGATTCGTTTTGATATAGTGTTTCCAGTACTAAACCGATATGTCATTCTTCTACTGTTGCAAGTGTGAGCTGAAAGACTTTCGTGAAGGCAAGTTTGTAGTTGACCACGCGACTATGTAGAGATTAGTCTGTTCACTCATCCTGACCGCATCATAAGTGAGAAGACTGATTCTCTACAAATAACTACAATTAAACACTATCCAGCCTGGCCAGTATTTTGATGGATATTGTGGTGGCAGTATGCAGTATGGTGCTTAATTTGGACTAATTACCAAAACTTCAGTTACTGTTATCTATTTCAACACTTATCGCCAGTTGAAATGCTGTTACTTTTTACAGTCTCGTGATATTCATCGGAACTCATCTGCATCGCATTTTTTTAATACTCACTTATTCATAGGAAGGTGCGAGAAGGATGCAGAGTCGTTAAGCACGCTTTCCATCGGGTCCTATAAGAAACAATGTTTCCAATTCCTCCGGCTGAATCTTGAAGCGAGACCAATCGAACTCACGGATGCTTTCCAACCATCGTACTAGTTAATTTTGCCTGTAAAAGCTGTCTAGCGATTTTCCAGCCGAGACATTATTACTATATGTCCTTAATATCAGGGCTGCAATCCCTCAATCCCCAAAAGTAACGGTTCTACCTGGAGCGCTCCTTTCCTCTTTGAGCTACGCACTCTCTTGAGTAACGTTACACCGAAGAACCTTTAGAGAAACCCCATCACAGTCGCTTGCTTTGTCGATCGTGTTCTTTCGGTCTTTACCCAAGATTCATGACGATAAATAGGAGGAACGAAGGGCAAATTGAAGATAGCGATTTTGGAATTTACACCTAACGCACCTCTTCCGATGACAAACTGCTGTCTGTCTGTCTGTCTGTCTGTGTCTGTATCTGTGTGCGCGTGCATGTGTGAGTAAGTGTGTCTATCTATTCGAATATCACACTTAATTAATTTTGCATTAACAGCTTACATTACCGCAGCAGATCCTGCAATTATTGCACCTAGTTCAGTCAACTGCCTACCATCCTTCACAAAAATGGAGCACAGATAATTGTACTTCTCCACGTGCTTCAGAGGATATCCATTGACATGTTAAGTGCATTGAGGAGGCTTCCCTGAGAGGGTACGAATTTCTGTCTCACTCTCTTATCAGACGTAGGATAGATTTCCCACTTAATAGCCTGACAATCTATTCCATATAATAGGCTAAGATTATGCTGTACCTGTTTCAGACTGATATGTAAGCTGTCAATGTAAAATTAAGTGTGCTATTCGAATAGACACACGCACTCACACATGCGAGCGCACACAGACACAGACATACAGACACAGACACACAGACAGACAGACAGACACACACACACATACACACACACACACACACACACACACACACACACACAGCCATCTTGTGACATAAACTCAAAACTTTATCAATTAGTAATCTAAGACAATAATCAGGGATTCGCATGATTCCACTAAACATAACTCAGTCGAGATATTTCCTAGTTAACTCTTTTACTCTTTTATTTGTCTCAGTCATTTGACCGCGGCCATGCTGGAGCACTGCCTGTATATTCGAGCGAATCGAACCCTGAACTTATTCTTTGTAAGCCTAGTACTTATTCTATCGGTCTCTTAGGCCGAACCGCTAAGTTACGGGGACGCAAACACGCCAGCATCGGTTGTCAAGCGATTCTGGGAGGACAAACAGACACACAAACATATGCACACACATACATACATACATACATGCATACATATATATCTATATCTATCTATCTATCTATCTATCTATCTATCTATCTATATATATATATATATATATATATATATATATATATATATACGACGGGCTTCTTTCAGTTTCCGTCTACCAAATCCACTCACAAGGCTTTGGTCGGCCCGAGGCTATAGTAGAAGACACTTGCCCAAGGTGCCACGCAATGGGACTGAACCCGGGACCATGCGGTTGGTGAGCAAGCTACTTACCACACAGCAGCTCCTGAGCCTGTTAAGTTGAAGATCTTTTCATTATCAAGATTTTAGTTACTGTCAAAAGCATTCTGCTATTTTTTACGCAATGCAACAGTTTTACTACAGTATCTAAAACTGATGAAAGCCCAAGTAATTTCCTAAAACAACGCATAGTAATAAAGATGAAATAAATAAACATAAAAATAAAGCCTTTAAAGATTACCATTTAACCTTGAAAATAAATGGAGTACTCTATCCGAAACATAGAAAAATACAGCACTTTCTATGAGGCCATGAACACCTATAGTATTAATAATAATAATCCCTATGTAAATGCAAGTCCATTGCTGAGAGTGTATTAGTTTAAAAGAAAGGCATTTATAAAGAAAATTTTCCACCCTACTCTACTGAAAATATGAAAGCAACTGTAAAATATGCAATAACATCATAAAATCAAAAATAAATACATGAATCGTACAAAATAAACAAAAATGTAAAGTACTGGAAACAAAACTGTTTTTGTGTTACATGATTAGTGCCAGAACTGTTTTGATTTCTGTTTTGACTTTTAGTACGTAGCTGTAGATTGATCAAGTGTACACTATTGAACGTTGTAATAACTCTGACATTTTCCAACTAAAGAGTGAAAGGCTCTGATTATCCTCCTCCCCCTCCTCCTCCCCCTCCTCCTCCCCCTCCTCCCCCTCCTCCTCCACATCATCATCATTATTATTATTATTATTATTATTATTATTATTATTATTATTATTGTTCAGTAGTTTTATTTTTATAACGTGCTTTCACTTCACTACCGAGCGCAGCTCTGTGCGCCTTGGGTATGTGCTGTGGTTTGCTGTGGTGCTTTTATGTTTACTGTATTGAAAGTGTTTTGCGTAGAATGTGTGCAGTACCCAGTAGTGCAATTTTCTGTATGTTATATATATTTGTAAGTCCCGGTGTTTTTGTTATGTATTTGTCTGAATATTTTTTTATTATACCTAAGGCACCTACTATGATAGGAATTGTTTCTGTTTTTAGATTCCACATTCGAGTTATCTCTATTTCCAGGTCTTTGTATTTTGAAAGTTTTTCCATTTCTTTTAGAGAAACGTTGTCATCTGCTGGTATTGATACATCAATTAGAAAGCATTTTTTTTTCTTCATGATCTTTGACAACTATATCTGGTCTATTTGCCTTAATTTCTCTATCTGTGTGTATTAGCATATCCCAGAGTATGGTTGCGTTCTCGTTTTCTGTGACCTTTTCTGGCGTGTGCTTATACCATCTTTTTTCTGTTGTTATTCCATAGTGTTGGCATAGCTTCCAATGTATATAGGTCCCAGCTCTGTCGTGTCTGTGGATATATTCCTTCTTAGCCAGGACTGGGCAGCCAGAGATAATATGATTAATTTTTTCTTGTCCATCTCCACATATTCTACAGTTACTTGTTATATTTCTTTTCATTATGTGTTTTTGGTAATTTCTGGTGGGGAGGCTTTGGTCTTGTGCAGCAATTAAAAAGCCTTCAGTTTTGCTTTGAGTCCTGAGCTTCTCAGCCATTGCTGGGATTTTTATCTGTCTATTTCTTTCGCATTTAGTTTAGCCCAGTATTTACCATGTAGGGGCTTTTCTTGCCATCGTTTTTTCATGGTTCTTTGCTGTTCTAGTTTTAGTTTGGATTTCATTTGTTTTATAGCTTTTGTTGTTTCTTCTTCTTCTTCTTCTTCTTCTTCTTCTTCTTCTTCTTCTTCTTCTTCTTCTTCTTCTTCTTCTTCTTCTTCTTCTTCCTCTTCTTCTTCTTCTTCTTCTTCTTCTTCTTCTTCTTCTTCTTCTTCTTCTTCTTCTTCTTCTTCGTATTTGTTAGGTATATTGATTTCTTGTTTTTATTTGTCAGCTTCCTTAAATACTGAAAACAGCTTTTTGTTTTACTCGTGTTTTGTGGCTATTTGTATTAGTTTCCCTTGCTTCTGGAGTAGGTATTTTTGCAGTCCTATGGTGGTTATTTTATAATAGTTTTCTAGCTGTATAAGACCCCTGCCACCTTCTGTGCGTTGTATATATAGCCTTTCTATGTCAGATTTTGGGTGGTGCATCTTATATCCTGTCTATTTTACATAGTTCGTTTAGTGTCCAGTTAAGGATGTTGTAGCTGTAGCTTATAACTGGGACAGCTAAAGTGTTGATACTCATTATCTTGTTTTTAGCATTGAGCTCTGTTTTTAGTATTGATCTAACTCGTCTATAGTACTCTTTCTTTATTTTTTCTTTCATCTGTGTATGTTGTATCCTATCTAGTTCATTGACTCCTAAATACTTGTATGGTTGGCTTTCGTCTAGTTCTCTTATTTCATTGGCTTTATCTAGTGTTATATTGCTGCTTTTAACTAATTTTCCTCTTTTCAGGGTTGCTTTGGCACATTTTTCTAATCCGAATTTCATATCTATTTCCTTGGTAAAGCCGTGTACTGTCTGTAGTAGTGTTTCTAGCTCTTTGTCGTTTTTAGCATATAATTTTAGGTCATCCATATATAGAAGGTGGCTGACTGTTTTTCCGTAGCATTTGTAACCGCATCCAGTTCTATTTAGCAATTCTGTTAAAAGTGTGAGTGCCAGGCAGAACAGGAGTGGAGAGAGCGTGTCTCCCTGGAATATTCCTCTTCTAATGGGGATGGCTTTCGTTTTCACAAGTTCCTCTTTTGTTTCGAGCTGTAGCACTGTTTGCCATTTGTTCATTGAGTGCCCTATGTATTTTATAATAATTGGTGCCACCTTGTTTATGGCTAGCGTTTCCAGAATCCACGTGTGGGGAACACTGTCGAAGGCCTTTTGGTAGTCCACCCAGGCCATACTGAGGCCTTTCTTCTTTCTGTGGCTGTCTTCAGTTATGGCTTTATTGATCAACAATTGATCTTTACAGCCGTATGAGCCCTTGCAGCATCCCTTCTGCTCTTCTGGAAACAGGTTGTTATTTTCCAGGTGTTTACTCAATCTCTGCGATATTATTGCAGCAAACGCTTTGTAGATCGTAGGGAGACAGGTTATAGGTCTATAGTTTTGTGGTTTCTCCGTTACCGTGGATTTTCGGATTAAGATGGTTTTCCCTTTTGTGAGCCATTCAGGCATTGTCTCTGGCTCTGCTAGTATGTTGTTAAAGTTTTCTGCCAGCTTTTTATGCATTCCTGGCAGGTGTTTTAACCAGAAATTGGGGATCTTGTCGTGTCCAGGTGCCTTCCAGTTGCTTAGTCTTTGCAGTGTCTGGGTGACCTCTTCAGTTGTTATAGGGGCCCAGAGTTGCTCAGGTGCTAAGTTCGTTGTTTTAATGGTCCTTTTCTGGGGTTGTTGCTTCACCGACCATATTTCTTTCCAGAATTTCTCTAGTTCTTCTGCTGTTGGTGCTGCAGTAATGTCTATTTTATTTTTACCCAGTTCTTGGTAGAGTTTTTGGGGGTTGGATTTGAACTGTTTGTTTTGTTCAAAGAAACGTTGGCGTTTCTCATACCGGCGGATCCTTTGTGCTTTGGCAAGGATGTCTGGCTTTAGTTTTTCTTTTGCCCCAGGTAAGTCTTTTTCTGTTATGCTGTATTTGTACAGTATTTTTGTTTTCTTCTTGTTACTTAGTTGTGTTGATTGTTTACTAATTTCGTTGAGAATCGATAAATCTTTTCTCTTTTTTTTAAATTTTGTTCTGGATGTTATTTATCCACAAGGTCTGTTTGGGTGGTAGAACTCCTGTTCGGATGGGTTTGAATGAGTATCCTGCTTCTTTTGTGGCTGCAGTGGCTGCCGCATATATTATGTCATTTAGCTCAGTGATATTGCCTGTTGTTTCTGTGGTTGTTAGTTCCGTGACGGCCAGGTTTATGCTATTTATTATTGATGTTTTATTGTCTATTTTGATTTTTGGGAGATATAATCTGTGGTCCATTCTAAGATCTGTGGTTTTCAGTTCTTTGGTTATTCTCATTTTCATAGTATCGTAATTATTAGGTTTCCCTTCGTTATTCCCAGGCTTTAGATTTGTTTTGCCTTCCTTTTCATTCATATGTTTGTCTGTGGTGCTCTGGATTGGTGCTTTTTGCACACTATTATACATCTCTACGGTCTGGGTTTGTTGTTTTTTGTTTACTTCGTTTTTGCCGGAAATGTTACATTTGTCCTCGTGTTTTGCTATCTCAGTGTTTATATTATTATTTGGCATTGCTGTGTGACTACTATCTAGATTTTCCTGATTTATTTTTCCTTTCAATTGTTCTATTTCTATTTCTGATATTTTTTTTTGCTTTTAGAATATATCTTCTTATGTTAGCTAGTTTGTTAGGGTTCATTGTTTTATCGAGGTCTAAATTTACATTATTTTTCTTCCATATTTTATATGTATGTGTTGTTGCGTCTTCGTTTTTTGGGTAGAGCACTGCTGTGAAATAGGCGTATAGTATCGAAATGTATTCCTCACGTGTCCATTTATGCCGTTTTGGTTTTGTTTGCGGGACATGAGGAACAACGTCCGGTCCTTTATTTTCACGGTCATCGTTTTCGTAGGGTACCGGTTCGTTTATTTCTGTTGTCAGATTGTTTTGCACGTTCAGATCTTCGTATTTTTTTTGGTAACAAGCTTACAGTACGCACTTCTCGGTTGTTATTCTTGGGTGTAAAAATACCGGTGCTATTTAATCTGTTTGTAATTATTTTGTACATGGTGTTATGGGGTTCGAAGATGGTTTGGTTTTGATGTAACACGTGTGTTTACGATCGCTGTGCGTGTAGTGGAGGCATCAAGTTAAAATACATCATTATATTTGGAAAAATAGAAATAAATTTCAATGAGTATTACTTACTCGGATATAGTCCAACCTTTTGTCAGCTATTTTTTGGCTCAATCCGATGTCTTTATTTCCGATGTTTTTGGATAAGTTTCGGAGCAGTGATTTATCGTTCTCACATGTTAAACTTCCCCGATGTCTTCTCTGTTAAACTTCCCCGGTGTCTTCTCTGTTAAACCTCCCCGGTGTCTTCCTGTTAAACTTCCCCGGTGTCTCTTATTATTATTATTATTATTATTATTATTATTATTATTATTATTATTATTATTATTGTTATCATCATCATCATCATCATCATCATCATCATCATCATCATCATCATCATCATCATTATTATTATTATTATTATTATTATTATTATTATTATTATATCTAAGATTCGAGATGTTTTTGTGACGTTACAAAACAGAATACATGGTTTAAGTGGTGCTTAGAAATGAACTAAAACTGTGTGGCTTCTTAGAGAGGGAAATATTAATGCAAGAAAGAAAAACAACAATAACAACGCGAATATCAATGAAAGAAAAAAAGAATAAAATATAATCAAATCTTCAGACAAACTAAGAAATATAAGAACAAAAAGAAAAAGTAAAAATAGAGGAATGTTTTACTTTGTCTTGTTTTTTGTTTATCTGTTTGTCGTTTTTTTTTCTTTTGCATTTCTTTTTGTTGCCTGGCAAATATGGTTTTACTGTTTTTCTTTTTTCTTTTTCTTGGCATTTGTCTGCTACTTAATTTCCTGTAATTTATCGAGCTATATTTTAAATTGCTCTGCATCATCGCTTGTAAATACATTCCAGCTTATAGAACAGAGAGCGAGAGAAAGAGAGAGAGAGAGAGTGAGAAAGCGAGAGAATAAGAGTGAGAGAAAGAAAAAGAAAAGAAAGAAAAAGAAAAGAAAGAAAAAGAGAGAGATAGTGAGAAGATATTTTCTATGGCACTGATTGCGAAGAAGCGTCTGTAAATTCTCAAGTGTCATAAATAGCCCCAACTTTAACTCTAAGTCTCAAAGCGAGACATTGACTTGCGCGGGTCAATGAACTAGAGTCCGAATAATAAAGCTAGTTTATTCAAATTAAATAGTCAACAATAAGGATAAAGAAAATAAAAAAGAAAACGGCAAACAGGAAACCACACCAAACTAACCCAAACCAAGCAACCACCAAAATATTTGCGATAGAAAAGAAAATCCAGTATGGTTGTATTGTTGTAGTTTAAAATAAGAAACACATTACATCGTATACCAGAGCTAAATACTTTCTTTTGTGAAGGAGAAGTTGAGGAGATTCATTCATGGATACAACAATGAGTGAGTGTGGCCAGTGTTAAGGTATTATGCTTCCAATTTCAACCTATTGCTGTTAATTTGACCTTTCTATTGATAGGAGTGACACTGTATGTTCATGTGATGCCAGCAAGTTGTTGATTATAATAACAGAATCTGTAGTCATAGTAATCATTTGAGAGTAGTCAAATAAATACAATCTTAGGATTTCTATTAGGAATTCATATAGTTATATTGTTGTTTAGCCTTAAGTCAGCTCTCACCCAACAGAGACCTATGGCCATCCAATATTTTATTGAGACGTAGTTCTTGTAGAGTATCGAATTTAATGAGTCGTCTTTATATAATTTTAGGGGGATTTGGTGGTTATATCTAGCAGTTTGATCGATAAAGTCAGATCCTCCTTATTGGCTCATCAATAAATAATTTAGGAAAAGGAAGGATAACATGGTTAAATCACAGTCTATAGATATAAACTAAATAGGCAGTTTGTAGATATTGACAAGATATGCACAGCGTACATATCAAATGGAACAGACTTAAAGTTTCCACTTGAGGCACACTATATATAGTGAATAAATGTTGACTTGATAAACGATATGTTTATATTGACTAGATAGACACATTACAAGATAGTTGACTGTACATATATGGAGCATTGTTTTTGACTAGATTGAAACAATGGGTAAATATTGAGAGCATAGATACAATCTGTTGATTGGGAAGGGTTATACCATCTTTTGATTTTATTCTGTACTACAATGATGACTATTGAATTTAGTCCAGTGGAAACGAAAGATGCGGTGAGCATGAACGTGTTCTAAATACAGAAGGAAGTAAAATTCCACAAAGTAAACAAAAAAACCCAAAAAACCGCATAAGCGAATTACTTTCTGTATTCTACTGAATCTCCTGCTTCGTTAATACAGGACAAGGCAGTAAGCTGGCAGAATTGTTAGCACGCTGAGTTCAAATTCCACCGAGGCCGACTTTCATCTTTTCGGTGTCGATAAAATAAGTACGGTTGAATCCTGGGGTTGATGTAATCGAGGTATCTACTTATGGGTACGAGTATAAAATCTGCATCTCACTGCAAAACCATGTCAAACCAGTGTGACAAAATTGGCTCATCAAAACAATATGATCTCATGTCTAAATTCAAGGCCTTCACATCAAAAGGTGGAGGGAATATGCTGAGGACTTTGTCCTACAGTGGACTGAACGAGGGAAATCCGATCCAAAGATAAGTTCTCACAATTTAATACAGACAGCTTATGGTTAATTTAATCAACTATAATACAAAAAATTATAAATAATATAGAGACGCTCGGTGCGAGAATCAAACGCACGGTCTCGCGATCGTGAGTGCAACACACTAACCACAAAGCAATACACACATACATACATCATATATTGTGTACTATACGCTCGCTGCAGGATGAGCCTCTTCAAACTTCATAATTGTGAGCCTCTTCAAACTTCATAATTGGAGAGAACAGTCACGGGACGGGTTGGCACAACGTAAAGTTCCTCCGATGAGGAAGGCGTCTTCCAGTTCAATAACAGAAGCTTGCTGAGATGTAGCCATCTCGTAAAAATTTCTGGTCCCGAGTTTAGAAGACTGGTGCCATCAATATGTAATACATCACTGACCTTCAGACCCCAAATATGGCTTGCCAGCTTTCTTATTTTCTTCATCTTTACGTGCATGAAAGACGACTTGTCATTGTCGCATCTCCTCGTATATATATATATATATATATATATATATATATATATATATATTGATCGTCAAGCAGATTAATCGGAACAGATACCACATGATAATCTTTCATGAAAGCAAAACTTAAAAGGATTTCTCACCACGATTCATGCATCTCATTGATACATATCTGCGAAAGTAACTCAAACATAAAGGTATATGTATGCATAAATCAAGTACAGCGCAAAGGAGTATGCAGATTTAACCTGCCCCATTCCCAGACACCCTTGCCTCATCATAAACTTCTTATTTGCTAACAATGTGTGTGCTTATACATTTATATACATGTATGTATGTATGTATGTATGTATGCATGTATGTATGTACGTACGTATGTATGTATGTATGTATGTATGTATGTATGTATGTATGTAGAAGTTATTGGATAGAAAATGTAAAATCTACTTGAATCTTTGAAAGGTTATCAAAACTATTGTTCAAAATTAAAGAAGGTGAACGTGAGCTAATTAAACAAAACTAGCGATACTAATTCCATAAGTGAAATAATGAAATACGAACCCACAGCATCACATTGAAATATCATGTAATTTAGTAATACCAATAATTAATCGTATTAATTACCCAGGAAGTTTACAACAGGTTTATTATTATCTTCTTTCCGTGTCAATTATCTCAAAGAATGTAAAAAGATAATAAGTTATTATAACTTCTGTAAGTTTACCTTTCACTTATAAAATGACGCAAAAATACAGAAAGTATATTTGAAGAAATGCTTCCATATATTTACGCAATTTGTGCACTCACACTTATGAATATATAAATTTAGATATATATGCAAAAAAAAAGTAAACATTTTCCAATACCGATTATACTTACATACACTCAAATATACATATCTTTTTATATTATCAGGTTAATATATGCGATCGAACATTCATATATATATATATAAGAAAATATCTTACGCGTGTTTTCACACACGCATACACACTTATAAATATATACTTGAAATTGTTAAATTCACTCTCACATATGCACATCAATAAGTGCATAGGCATGTGCATATAAATATCACATACATTGTGGTTTCTGTACACATGTGAAACGATATCTGAAAATCCCTGTGAAATCAATAATGGCAATACGTTACAAAAATTATGAACATGATAAAAAAAATTATATTTTTATATTTATATCTCCTACATATATAAAAATGTGATGTTTTAGGGATATACATATATGTGTGTTTGCTAATGTACATAGATACAATTATGTCAAGTTCAAGTTAACCTCAAATATTTGGAGAGGAGTGAATATAATTTTGAAATTTTTTTTAGCTAAAATGCTACTCTCTCAGAATGTATACTGGATATTTCATCCTTTGCGAAAATAATATTTTTCAAAGATGCAGAGGTGACAAGGTTTCTTCGTCCTATACGAGTTTTTGACTTCCATGCATTGCTATATTTCGATTGATGAGAAGTAGCAGTCCACAATATTTACCTAACTCAGCAAACAAGAGATGTGTTTGGATTTCGATTGAAAAGATGTATCAATGGATGTAAACTTTTTCTTTAAATATATTCACTATTATCTTCATTAAGCCATGATAGATTTAGAATTCTTACCGAACGCTTATACGCGTTTTTACTTACCAAATAATTATTTCATAATAATGTAACTTCAATTGACAGTCGTCTTCTAAAAATTCGCTGATATGCCTGACGATGCTGTCCATCATCTTAACCTAAAATCTATTTCCATTGTTCATGAGAAAGTTGACCTCGTGATTATCTTCGTCGAACTGTTTTCATCTGTGCTTGGTTTTCCTTGCTTCTTTCATTGATTCTCTATGTCATCGCTTGCTGCCGTATTCTTTCTGTTTCTCCACGAGACATCTTGCTTATGATCGATTTGAAGAAAATATGACTGCTGACTGAAGCAGATGGAGTAACCAGGTATATACTTTCACACAGTGAATATGTATGCGTAATTGTCAGTAATGACGGCAGTAGGAATTAGGGATTTAAGAACAAAATTGTCCACAGTATCAACATAGTATTTCACTGAAATATTTTAGCCAAAATCTGTTTATACATAAACAAAATGTTAAATAATAAGTTTATT
Source organism: Octopus bimaculoides (assembly GCF_046866305.1). Lineage (NCBI taxonomy): Eukaryota > Metazoa > Mollusca > Cephalopoda > Octopoda > Octopodidae > Octopus > Octopus bimaculoides. The sequence continues at coordinate 49,183,558 of NC_142935.1, read as the reverse complement.
TTGCTTCAGGGAATTATTTTCATTCACGATGTGGAATATTTTCCTGACATTTTCTTTTAAATTTTATATTTGATGTGTATATATGTATGTATGTATGTATGTATGTATGTATGTATGTATGTATGTATGTATGTATGTATGTATGTATATATATATAGAGAGAGAGAGTGATAGTCAGAGAGAGACAGAGAGAGAGAGAATAATATAAATATCTTACAAAAAACAACAACAGAATTGAGCGTTTTACTGAGTGAAGGTTTCCGTAAAATCGATTAGCCACTTCAAAAATAAGAAGTAGAAGTAACTCTTATCTTAAACAAAGATTTCCGTAAAACTCATACCATTTTTATTGGTTTCTTCTTTCTTCTTCCAGATTCTTCAATTTTTTCCTTTTCTCACACAGTTTATTGTATTTGAAAATGAAATATTCATGACCCTATTTGCTTTCCTAAGGTGTCTGCACAAAATATCTTTTCCTTGTTAGAATTCAATGAATAAATTGAATAACCTCACAGTTATTTTTATTCCCTTCGTACAGGCAGCAAATTGGCAGGGTCTTTAAAGAGCCGGATAGAATTCCAGGAAACAGATGTTCTAAAAGTCTGCGCTCTGTGCTTAGAGCCACCGAGATAAATGTTTGCCTCTCCTATTGAAGCTGATAAAAAAAAAAACATAAGCAGTGAATTAACGGCAACCGCAAAGCAAAAAAAGAAACGAAAGAAACGGCAGCCCATATTCTTTATGGGATTTGCTCCATCTCTTTGACTTAAATTTACCATCTCTGTAAGCTGTGACCCGCTCAATTCAGGTCACAGCTTATATGGATGATAGACTTAAACTACCATCCAATCTAATGCAACCGCTCCACGAAAACTCCACCTTGAACCGTTTTATCTGAGGTTCATGACCTGCAGAACGACTTTACCCACATTCAATGGACTATCATTCACAGAGACGCTCCGTACTAAGCTGGAGTCAAATTACATATATACTGCATCACCCACTGTATCGATCGACGGGAAAAAATTAAGCAACCTGTCCTTTCCACCAAGGTATGATTTGCCGATGATCCAAATAGTTCACGTTATTCTTGCTTGCTCTATACTCAAGAGCACAACACTTAACCCTTGTTGCTCATAAGCACTGCAAACCCAACCATATTAGTAGTCCTACCTAACACTAATAAATCTGATTTTTCCCATAGAAAGGCTATCGGCGCTATGATATCAATCTTTTACCAACCTTCACCAACACTGGCATGTTAGGGGTAAAGGCAATGATTTGACGACACTAAATAAACAACACCTCAACCACACCAGACATAGCGGTGGCAGCTACCTACAAAAAGGCCTGTCGGTGACCATGGAACTGTGAGCATAGGGCTTATGTCGTTACCAAACCAATGATACCACATGATAAATTGACCAAACGAGATTTACCATCTAGAAGCCTTTGAACGGCAGACCGAGAAATTAATTATTTGTAACTAAACACTTCCAAACTTTGGACACTGGTAGAATGTGTCATATAAAACATCTTTTACTCTTAGTGTTGTTGAGAAAAGTTTATATTTTCAAAGTTATTTCGTGTTAAAGGAGGAAGGTCTTTCCGAAAATAGTAGCTGAAAAACAGGAAAATAATCTAAAAGCAGTAGAAATGCACGAACTATTGTGGTGGTGCCATGAAGTAAACATGGTTCAGATACACTCGTTTATTCATATAAACATAACTGAGATGAAATATGGCATAAATAACAGTGACAAACGAAATATACACCGCCGGAAGTTGTTGTTGACAAACAACCGCAATAATTTCATTCAGCTGAATACACGTCATTGATTGGTTGAAATTACCGAAATACAACTTTAACACGAAATAACTTTGAAAATACAAACGTTTCTCAACAACATTAAGATGTTTTATATGACACATTTTACCAGTGTCCGAAATTTGAAAGTGTTTAGTTACAAATAATTAATTTCTTGATCTGCCGTTCAAAGGGTAAAGATCTTGAATTTGTCTAATTTCATATTACATGATCTCTTGACGAGCGATGTTCTTTCTATGGCCTTACTAAACTTTAAGCCGCATGGAGCAGAGTTGAAGTATTATGACACAATACGTATAATTCCAACCAAATGTGTTGAGATCAACGTTTCTTTCGTTTCGTTTATGCATATATAATATCTATTGATTTATCAGTACTGATAGATTACAGGACATTCTACATGAGTTTAGCATTCTTGAATACGTTATAATTGAAATTCGTCTATTTCTAATACTCTGTGTTACAAGTTCGGGATTGTGGCTTAAGAATAAGCAGTGGAATTTTAGGTTTTGGTTAACGGTTTAAGAATTTTAGATTGGAACCATATATTTTCTAGAAGAAAAATACGGTGAGCGTTATTTGATCACCTAAGCAACACTACATTATGTGAAAAAGTTAAGAACATCTTATCAAGCCAGCTCGTGGGTACCATAAACATCTTCTCAGGGAATGCCTGGAGCGACAGAGGAATCTTGAACGAAATTAAGCTCAATTCGACACGAAAATTTGTAAACTTGTTCTTCTGTCATAGTGAGCGTACACACCCACAATACACACAGACAGACACACGCACACACGCTTGTACGCGTACTGAAAAAGAAATTTGGTAAAAATGTAGAAATTAAATAATTTCTTTCTAGTAATAATAATGGACACTTCTGTACAAAACCGCGCATGCACACACTTACGTTTATATCTTTGTACTCGTATAGAGAACTGATGCATAAACATCAAAAAATCAACACACTCCAACAACTTATAACTGGTTCTTATACTGAATTATGTTATTACATTACATTAAATCCAGTTGCAACCGGCTTGTATAGAGACACGTAATCCGCTAAACAAACTTTACGGCCGACATATTCACCATAACAGAAGAAAACCAAGAATTTCACAAATAGTTCATATTTTCATTGTTCTCAACAACTGCTTCACTAATATAAACATCATAAAATGCATAATTACATAATTCTGATATATAATTAAATTGAAATAAATTAATTTAAAAGTAGAGTTAACATAATTCATCAGGTGTCTTGAGTTAACATAGCTTTCCTTATGATTTGGATAAACGCAGCTTTTAATCTAAATTAAATTAAATATGTAATTATATATTTAATGATGTTTAGCTTAATGAAACAGGTGTTGAGTACAACGAAAGTATGAAATGTTAGGGAAACATTTGATCTTCTGCTTATATGGTCATATATATATATATATATATATATATATATATATATATATATATATATATATATATATGTATAAGCGTGTGTGTGTGTGCATGTATATGTAGGCACACAAATACCAACACACACACGTATGTATACATATATGTATATACATATATATACATATATATACATATACACAGGAAAAGGAAAAGATATAAAAAGACTGAGAAGTAGATAAGTGTGTATATATGTATAAACATGTGCATTTGAATATACACAAACAGATTCATACATATTACATACTGACATATGTGCTGGAATGATATTATTTATTCAAACATATGTCTCTACATAGAATGAGGCAAATACGTACACATAAATAGAGGCCGACACCTATACGCCACCTTTTAAAATGTGACGTATGTTTATTCATTATCACATCTACGAACACCTTATATACGTGTTACATGTATAAAAAGGAATAAACATATTTATCAATACCAATACACACACAAACACACATAGACACAGACACACACATACACACGCAAACACACACATATATTGGCATATCGATATATGTGTGTGTTACGTACGTATGTATGCATGCATGCATATATGTATATATGTATATATATATGTATGTACAGCGGTGGGTTGAAAATCTATTGGCTGACTATGAAGGATTGATGCTAGAGCTGTGGGATCGTGCAAGCATTAACTGTTAAAAAATGACTTCAAAAGTATTGAGTAGTGATTTCTCTTGAAAACAAGTATTTGCCATTATGGTGTTTAATCTGTAAGGACATTCATACTGATCTTCTTGCTATATTTGGAGATAACGGTTCCACTTTATCAACGGTGTAAAAATGGGCAGTTAAATTTAAGAAGGTAAAGGAGACTATTGAAGGTGACCCATAGTGTGTAGGTACTGCAACTTGTTAACTATACAAAGTTTTCTGCTCGATGAATGCCACGCTATCTGGCATAGGACCAGGCTGGTCATATCATGAAAGAATATCGCATTGTTCGAATCAGATACATCTGAGTTCCTTGAACGTTTTCTGACACAGGATGTGGGCCAGTTACACAGAAACAATCCATGCAGTGGGATCACCTCGCCTCACCTGCTCCAAAGAAAGCTCTGTTCGTTTTATCTGCAGGGAAAGCGACGGCCTCAGCTTTTTGGGTCGCAAAGGGTATTGTGGTTATTGACTACCTTCGGATGCCAAATTGATGAGGCAGTTACGAAAGGTTATCAAGACCAAATACCCAGGAAAACTAATAAAAGGGCTCTTGGTTCATCAGGTCAATACTTCAGCAGGAAACGTCTTAAGTAAAAGCGTCTTCACCAACGGGATGCAGTCGCTGCAACACTGATGGAAAAAAAACGTAAATGAAAATAAAATCTAGAAGCGTAAATTAAAATAATGCGTAAATGAAAATAAAAACCAGAAATGCACATAAAAACCTGCTTCAAACATTGCATATCGCAATGAAAGAGAGACACAAGTTAGACAGTTATATATCTTTGTTTCAAATATTGGCATAAAGCCAGTAATTTCGGGAGAGGGTTTACGTCGATTACATCGACCTCTGAGTTCAACTGATACTTAGTTTATCGACCTCAAAGGGTGAAAGGCAAAGTCAACCTCGGCGAAATTTGAAATAGGAATGTTAGGAAGGACGAAATTCCGTTAAGCATTTTCCCGGTGTGCAGATTATGATATATACTAAAGCATTTTAGGGTAGAGAACCATACAAGTGACCTTCATTGACGTAATGCAGTTTTTTCTTCAAAGGGAGATATTTGCCTTCAGAATGCATAATATATACATATATGTCATCCTTGGTTCTTTTGCCTTATAACAGGTAAAAGCTACTAATTCATGATTGTACAATTCTGTGTACAATGGCATATATGTCGGGTGAAGGGCATGTGGATACACCCAGACACATTTAGATGAAAATAAGAATGTGTAAAGTAATATCGATAATTTCTGTCAGCTATCATCACCATCACTATTCTTGTTATGACTACTACTACTACTACTACTACTACTACTACTACTACTACTACTACTACGGCTGCTGTTACTACTGCTGCTGCTGCTGCTGCTGCTGCTGCTGCTACTACTACTACTACTACTACTGCTGCTGCTGCTGCTGCAACTGCTACTGCTGCTGCTGTTACTACTACTACTACTACTACTACTACTACTACTACTACTACTACTATTACTACTTTACCATATTTTAATATTATATTAATAATAATTGTAATCACCGACAGAATTGTATGCTATTGCAGTATTATCGTATATATACGATAATAATAATGATAATAATCATAATAATAACAACCACAATAATAATAATATACAATGAAATCAATAAAAGTAACACATCTCCAATTCCTCATATGCATCCAGAATGGCAAAATGCATATAAAAATTTATTAAGTATCAGATAAGAATGAAAAAAATCATTATTTAAAAAAATACCAGAATTTTAAATTGACTCACCAAAAAGAGAAAAAATTAATAATCAGTAAAAATTGAAAGAAATGAAGAACTGTAAAAATAAAATGGAGATTTAATATCGAACAATTAGCAAAATGTTGTGTTTCTATTGCTGACACTCAGGAACAGGGTGAAACGAGAACCCTTTAACATCGATAGTTATCTAAGGAGCTTTTAAAGAATAGAATTCTCATTTCTCTTGTGGAAATGTGATCATAAAATACACACAGGATACACTCGCACATACACACAAATACAGAAACACAGCCACATGAATGTCCCTTATATGACTATACATTCACATACATAGACACATACATACATACATATACATATACATATACATGTACATATATGCATATATATGTATATATGTGTGTATATATGTATGTATATATGCACATATATACAGGTATAAGTATATATATATATATATATATATATATATATATATATATGCATGGATACCTCTTCTATGTACTCCTATGTTTGTGTCTGCGTATATATATATATATATATATATATATATATATATATATATATATTGGTATTTACATACACACATATGCACATATATTTTGGGATAAAATTAAGGAAATCTAAAAGAGGGAAAATTGAAACAGGAAACAAGAGCAGCATGAACAACAACAAATGAGGTAACGAATTAAAATTGCAAATATCAAAATAATTCATTAAGATATGACTGAAAATGAAATTAAGTGTTTATATAAAAACGGAGAGAGAAAAATCAACAAAAATAATATAAATGGCAACAGCATTAGCACTAGCAACAACTACAACAACAAAGGACACTTTATTAGATCTGACTTAAATGAATGCACTGTTTATTAGATAATGTTGAAAAATTAATTAAAAATTAATTTCATAGGACTTTAAGAAGAAGAAGAACTAAATGAAAATAATGAAAAAAAAAAAAGAAAGAAAAATTTTAAATGGGAAAAATAATAATAATTTAATGAAATAGAAAAAGTTAAAAAAGTATTTAATATAATAAAATTAAATTTAATTTAAAAAATTGAAATGAAACTACTGCATTAACGATAATAATAATAATAATAATAATAATAATAATAATAATAATAATAATAATAACAATGATGATGATGATGATAATAATGATAATAATAATAATAATAATAATAATAATAATAATAATAATAATAATAATAATAATAATAATAATAATGATGATGATGATGATGGTGATAATAATAATAATAATGACGACGACGACGATGATAATGATGATTATGATGATGTTGATGATGATGATGTTGGTGGTAGTGTTGGTGGTGTTGTTGTTGTTGGTGGTGGTGTTGACGTTGATAATAATGTTGATGCTGACACTGATGATGCTTCCACTGTTGCTGTTGCTGCTGCTGATGATAATGATGATGATGATGATGATAGTGATGATGATGATGATTAGCAGAAGTAGAGCAAAAATGGAACAAAAGTGAAGCAAAACAAACAGGTAAATTAAAAAAGAAAACATTCTACAGTAGAAAGAACAATAACAATAAAACAAAATTCAGCATCACAAAATCTATATTAATACAAACAAACAAAATATGATGCTAAATTAATTTTATCTCTTCCATTTTTCATAGTTTTAATAATTTATTTGGTGTTCTATGAGTACCATCACCCAGTATGTGTAGTTTACTAGCATCATGCTGAGTCGAAGATGTGAATTCCAATCTGTCTTTCAAACCAATTTTCTATGTTCCTACTGCACCATTAATACTTCACGGGAGAGGCATGGATGCGCTATTTCTTGAACCACCTCTCAAACTATCATTTCTTTAATTTAACATGGAGATTTCTCTGGTCTGTGAACTTCTATGAATAATAGCAAAATCAATCTCAATTAAATTACACAGATATATCTTTAAAACAGTGAAAATTGCATAATGGACCCCAAGACGTACAGGTATCAAATAAACCTGGGCTGGCCTAGCTATGAATGGTGTATCTAGATTTAGGTTTACTCAGTTAGGGCTGTGGTGGGATTGAACGATAGAAACAGTATGAAATTTGAATTCATAAACCTCTATTGCTGTTCCATGTGCATGTGGGTCACATAACAGCTCGATGAGGACAGTTCTTATAGCTAACTCTCGATACTCAGCCAGCGGCTCTTGATGAAGAAATTAGAGATTGAATTCTCATCTATTTGAAAAATAAACTTTGTTACCTACACTAAAGTATTTTGCTTCCATCTACTCCTCCTCATTATACGGATCAGAAGCAGTAAGCTGTTATTTATATAAATATAAACTTGTTACCAGTTCAAATATGTTTGAGATATATTCGAAATCATAAGAAGTCCATTCACTGCATTTTGACATGGAGAAAAATTCTCAGCGTAGGCTAAAAGTGGGTAAATAAACCAGATCAGTTCGGAGCAGCCTCTATCCAGATCGATGCACTTCAGAGTAGTTATCTCCTTTTCAGCATCGAACACTGCAAAGAAAGGCATTTCTGAATTGATAAGGGATTAGGTCTCTCGTGTAAGATTCCAGTTAAACTACAGTGATTAATTATCCTAACAGGCTGCCCGATCATAGCAAAAGACAGATTAGAATCGCTAAGCAATGCTTTATACAAATGTAAACTTCTTACCAGCTCAAATATGTTTCAAATATTTTCGAAACCATAAGAAAACCATTCACAACATTTTGTCATGGAGCAAAATTTTGGCTGTAGACAAAAACGTAATTGGCTTTTCTTAAGGCATCAAAACTACAAGATTCTTCAGATTGTGATTTGATGTGTATTGTCATCGTATTTGCGCAATTTCTTAAATATGTATGTATGCATCTGTGTACGTACTTATGTATATACATTTATATGTGTGTATGTACATAAGCTGAATAATCTTTTATCTCATCCTTGCTATTTGTTAAATCCTAATTAATTTTTGCACATATATTTTGCACATAAGGCTTCGTAATGTGCCAACTACTGAAAATATGCAAATGTACAATTATCCAAAATACATTTCAATTGTATGGTATGCATTCCCATTGTCTCCCATGGTATTGTTATTATGTCTGTGTTAGTTTGAATTGCCAGTTTAAACGACGTTTGTATATATTTGAATCTCAACACACACACACACACACACACACACACACACACACACACACATACACACATGTATATTTAACAGTACTTTATTGTATTTATTTTAATGGTCTCCTTTATGTGTCTTAAAAGAATATGGTAATGAGTACATTTAGACTCAACTGTATATCTACTACCAACTAATATTTCAAAATTGCTCACTCCTGCTGTTCAAGAAGTTGACGCAAACTTTACGATAAAGGAAATTCCAAATACCATTTGAAGAAAAATTAAAATAAACAAAGTTAACATTAAGTAATATACGTCAGTCAAAATGAAAGGCCAATGCATGCACACTAAGGATTTAATTTTTCTACTATTAGAATATCTTCAAATTTTACAAGAAAATGGAGAATGCAAATGAAAGTAATCATTCTATTGAAATTCCTTGTTTTCTTTATTGTTGTTTAGCTAATGATTTTAAATAGGCACATCTGACAATGGAGACCGAAAGAGATTGAATCTGCATTTCTTTAATATTTGTTTTCAAGGAATACATGAATTATGATGCTTTACAGAAGAAGCATCTCAAATTAAAAGTAACATTATTAAGGTAATGAACAATTATTCGAGAAATATTAGACACACACACACACACACACACACACACACACACACACACACACACACACTTATATATATATATATATATACAAATATATATATATATATATATATATATATATATATATACATATTATATATATACACATACATATATAAATGTGTATATATATATATATATATATATATACACGCCCACACATATAGACTTCGGGCAAGCATGAGCTTCTTGAACGGTTTAGTGGAACGAATCGACACCACAGATCGATATATACATATGCTTATATAGATATGCATGTACATGCCTACAAACTCTTATTTCTAGCAATAATGGTTCTGACTTGCACCCTAAGTAACTTTAGTGATTATTGTACTTACACACACACACACACACACACACACACACACACACACACACTCATACACATTCGACAAGATTATCTATGCAGTCTTCCAAATCTAATCACACAACTTTGCTTGTAGTAGGAGATACTACAAGTATGCAGCTGGGACGCAAGCTTCTTATCACACAACCACGTCTGTGACAATATCTACATACCATCATGGGTGTATATGTATGTATGTATGTATGTATGTGCGTATGTATGTTCGATGTATTCATGCTTGCATGTATAGGTGTATACATACCTAAGCGAATAATGCATCATCTGTTACTAAAAAAAAATTGTATGGACTGGCCTCTAATTTCTATAAGCCAGAATTTAAAATGATTAAGCAGCCAACATTTACTTCAACAATGTTTTCTAAAAGAGGCATGTAAAACATGTGTGTATATGTATACAATTGCATATGAAGCAGTTTGCTTGTATTTAACTTCACGAACATAAAGGCACCAGCGAGTATTTTGATTTGTATTTTATTTAGATGTTTGGAAAGACAATAAGGTTTCATATTTAATATGAGCAAAGTCTAGTAAATATATTTTCTTATATGTCTCTCTGGGAAGAATCAGGTAAATTTTGGGTAGTAATATTTTTATTTACCTTTTATTTTATAATTTGAACAATTTCAGAGCTGCCTGACTTTATTCAAAATTTGGTAAATTTCAAGGTAGCTTCAGAAACATATAATTTGCAAACAATGAAGATTCTGTCTTATTATAAGTGATAGCACATGTTTTCGTCGCATCTATATATCAAAACCAATATTGTGGTGGGGTTGAATTTTTATATATTTCTATGCAGAAGGCCCTCTATGGTCTCTATTAATTCATTGGATGTTTATTTTTGCACACACAATGCCATTTAACGGATTTTAATCCGAGAAGTTTTATTTCAAATATGGTTCTGGTTTTCCTTAACACTTGCGTGGACAGCTTTCGGAAAAATGAGTCATTTTCAATACTTGCTGCGAGCAAACTCACTTAAATTATATCATTTTCAAAGATAATTAAGAGAGAAATAATTAAATAGATGATCATTAAAGTAACCAAAAACAAATGATGCAAATTAAATATGTTAAAATTATTTTATCTCAATCAGCTTCCATTGTTTTAATTGTCAATTTATATATTCTTTAATAATACAGTTAGGAGAAGCTAGACGTATCCTTGATCTTTCCAGGTCTCATTCACTCAATGATAAGATGCTTGTGGTGAAGCACACTGAATTTCTCGAGGTACAGGGAACATAGGCTGGGAGGGAATACTAGAGGATAACATTTATGAAAGATATGGATTAGTAATGTATTGAGAGTGGGAATCCGAGAGGTAATACACAGTGGTATTGGAGCAAAGTTAGGCACAGTGGTGTTGGTGTAAGGAAGAAACAGATAACGTTTAGTAACGACGTAAGATACAGTGAGGATGGTAGAGGGAAGTAAGACACAAAAAGGGTAGTGGAAGGAAGTAAGGCATAGTGAAAATTGTAGAAGAGGAGTTACACAGTATGAGTGATAGAAGGAAGTAAGACACAGTAAGGTGTTGTGTCGATGCCCCCTGGCGAAGAAGTAGGATCTCCTAAGACATATAAATAGAGGTAGTCTGGCCGTGGTAGCAGTGTTGAGTAACAGTCAAGTAGCAGTTGTGTAGTGGTTGAGTAGAGATCATCCGAAGGTGCTAGATAGCAGTAGCTTGAGACATAATTTAAGGGTAGGAAGAATGAAATTCAGAGAAGGTGACAGAAGGGAGTAATACGGGTGGATAAATAGGACTGGTATGTGTATCATGTGCACGTAGTTATTTCAGAGAAGTCCCAGAGGCCAGTGTAGGATGAGAGGAGAGCTATAATAGGTTGCTGAAATAAGTGCAACGTACAGGTTGAAAGGGGAAAATGTTCTGCAGGCTGAAAATATATCAACTAGTGACGAGAAACTAGGGCAAAATTTTGATCAGTTCTTATCAGCCTTAATGCTGAAAACCATTGTGAATCCATTGATGTCAGAATATCACTCATCATATAATCCCGAGCCAGTGAGGGTTCATCCACATTGTTATTCAAACCTTTAGAAACAACAACTATATATTTGCTAAATCATAAACTAACGTATTAAAAGTGTAAGGACACATTCTATAATGTACTCTTAAGCAGATAAGCTTTAAATCTTCAGTTTCTGAACACGGACATGCAGGGACACCACATTCATGGTTTAATTAGACAAATTAACTCGTGTAATTCATTTATGTCTGGAACTTATTCTATCAATCTACGTTCGCCAAATTGATAAGTCACAAAATTATAAAAAACTGTCAACTAAGAACTTACACGAAAATATTCATACGAACACACGCACAAGCACAGCATATTTTTAATCCGTCGTAAAGTGACATAAGTAAAATGCAGTGTGGCTAGTAGATTAGGGCACGGGGCTTATCATCTACAATAGAGGAAATCCACAAACCTTAAGTCAGATATGTAACTTGAGTGATTATTAATAAATGTAATTGAAGGATTCTTTCAGCGAAATTATAAACACATAAAAGCATAGATGAATATTAGCACATCTGCCTTAACTTGAATGTGTCATTTTACACACCCAACACACCGGTTATCGTCTTTAGAAATCATTTCGTATAGACACTAGGTTATCTAAAAAGCACGGTTTTCGGTTGACGAAATTCCGTCATTAATGATAAACAATTATTAACTTCCAAATTTTCATTTTCTATTTACTTCCTTTATATTAATATACACTATATGTTTAAATATATGAATACAGGACGGCAAAAAGCAACATAAAAAACGGGTACATGAAATACAGAAACATGGAAAACGAACGTTTTTGTAAACAATGAGAGAAACAAATAGAAAAACAAGACAGGCAACATAATGAACAGTCCCTTCATCAGTTGTCCACTGTTTTGTCTGCTCTGTATTTCGAGCATTAGGGCAAGATGCGTTTTCGTCAAAACAGTTGCACCCGCAAAGCAAATTGAATAAAATTTGGGATTAGATATATATAAATATGTACATGTATGTATGTGTATATGCATATACATTATTTATATTATTTCATGATTGAACGCCACGCATCCATCCCCAAGTATGTTTTATCTTAATAATTCTGATGCGACACTATTGTATCACAATCTATATTTCTTTCTTTTGTACTCTGTGTAAGTGGGACCTTTTATATGTATGCATATATATACTTTGTATTTCATATACTTTATATATTGATTTGTTGAATTTGCTTGTACCACATTTACATGTTAGCACTCCGTCGCTTACGACGTCGAGGGTTCCAGTTGATCCGATCAACGGAACAGCCTGCTCGTGAAATTAACATACAAGTGGCTGAGCACTCCACAGACACGTATGACCTTGACGTAGTTCTCGGGGATATTCAGCGTAACACAGTGTGACAAGGCTGGCCCTTTGAAATACAGGTACAACAGAAACAGGAAGAAAGAGTGAGAGAAAGTTATGGCGAAAGAGTACAGCAGCGTTCGCCACCATCCCCTGCCGGAACCTGGCGGCGCTTTAGGTGTTTTCACTCAATAGATACTCACAATGCCCGGTCTGGGAATCGAAACCGCGATCCTATGACCGCGAGTCCACTGCCTTAACCACTGGGCCTCCACAACCACATTTACATATATATATATATACTTACAAGCATACACGCACGCACACACACGCACGGAAGAATCACCTTCACGCACATACACACTGACACACACACACACACACACACACACACACACACACACGCATGCATATATGACGGGAATCTGAACAGTTTCCGACTACCAAATTTACAGGCAGAGTGTTATTCAGCCTTGGGATATAGTAAGAGACATTTGCTAAAAATGCTGAGTGGAACTCAGCACAGGGTGGTTGCAAAGCGAAAGTTATTATCCCAGAGGCGTGTCCGTTATAATAATGTGTAAGTGCTGAAGACGTTTTTATCATAGATCAGATCTACTGGGGTTAAAATGGCTGTAAACAATATATATATAATAAGACCAAGCACAATATCTCCGCCTCCAAAATAGTATTGCAGTCTCTAATTAAAAATCAATAGTTCTAAGAGTTGACCATTAGATTTTATTTTTGGAAAAATTATTTCAGATTGCGTATGTTGTTACATTACAAACAGAGATGTGTCCGTATCCCATCTGATGAGCAAGTACATATATTAATATAACACAGAGGAAAATAAAGGAGTAATTTCATATATAGCATTGGGTCAATACGAGACCATTGAAGTCATCTAGTTTATACAAACCTCTTCCATACACGTGTAATTTATCTATCTATCTATCTATCTATCTATCTATCTATCTATCTATCTATCTATCTATCTATCTATCTATCTATCTATCTATGTATCTAGCTACCATCTATCTATCTATCTATCTATCTATATATATGTATATGTATGTAAAGGAGTAATTTCATATATAGCATTGGGTCAATACGAGACCATTCAAGTCATCTAGTTTATACAAACCTCTTCCATACACGTGTAATTTATCTATCTATCTATCTATCTATCTATCTATCTATATATATATATATATATATATATATATATATATATATATATATATATTTATACAACCATATGCATATATACATACATACATATTTATTTCTACAAACAGGCGCGCATGAGACACGGGAATTAATCTCTCTCTCTCTCTCTATTTCCACACACACACACACACACACACACACACACACACACACACACACACATATATATATATATATATATATATAGATATACGAGTATATATATTTGTTTGTGCGTGCGAGTGTATGTATATCTAAATACGATTGTTATTCATTTAAATTCCTGAGGAAGAATGAATCTTCTTATAATGTAATACATAATTTTATTATATATGTGTATTTCCATGATATTTTCATTGTACGTCTTTTGCCAATAAATGTATACAAGCATTGATGTTTAAGTTGTGTTTCTCCATGTATATGTAGTACAAATATATATATATATATTCTCAAACACATAAACCATATATGAATCACATCTCTATAGCTGTTAAGCTATTTAACTCTCATTGTTTTTGTTTTTCCATGCCATACATACATAGAATTTTTTGCTTCAATATATGTATTCATACACTCGCAAATATATATACACTTATATATATACACACGCACGCAAACATATGTATGCATGCATACGTATATATATATATATATATATATATATATATATATATATATATATATATATATATATATGTATGTATGTATATGTATATGTATATATATATATATGCATGCACACATGTATAGCAATATATATATATATACATATACATACACACATATATATCTACATAAGCATACATAAACACATAAATAAATAAATAAATAAATAATCCCATCCACAGTGAATGCATGAAAAGTATTGGAAAATATTAACATTTTCACAAGTAATTCTATACAACTGAACAAACAGTGATATAAAAAGGAAAGGAAAAAAAATACAAAACAATGTAGAACCTCAAAAGCAAGAATAAGCTAAAACAACAGCAACTACAACAGTTGTAACAGCAATAGTAGCGTATAACAATTACTTGTAGACACATCGCCAAAAACGAGATCAGAAGCCGATGAAACTTGGTGCCAGAGAATGCATTTAATAAATACAAGACTGCATTACTTTAAATCCTTGTCCTCTTTTTCTCTTTTCCAATATCACATCACCATAATATTTACAGAACCAGCAAAACTCATTAATCCAAGCTAATTTTCCAGACCATTTAAACCACTTTTCAACTCCCCGTTTGGGGTTATAAATACCTCCACACCCACCCTAGCTAACGCTATTATGAAACTAAAACTTGTTTAGCTTTTTTGTGATTATATTATTTTACTTTAGTTTATTCATATATATATATATATATATATATATATATATATATATATATACGTATGCTAGTTTCTTTTTATTTTCTCCTTGAATATATTTTGTTTGCAAAAAGAGAATGTGAGGGTGAATAGTGTTCTAGAGTCACTTAAATTTTGTCTTTCGCCTTCTATTCTGGATCCCAAATGAGATTGCTGCGGATTCTCCCATGTACACCGTATGTATGTATGTATGTATGTATGTATGTATGTATGTATGTATGTATGTGTATATATATATCTATATAGATGTAGATATGTATATATAAATATGTATATATACATATTAACATACATATACATATATATGGATAGTCTATGTATTTCTATATCTATATCTATCCACCTATCTATCTATCTCTCGTCTCTCTCTCTCTTTATCTCTCTCTCTCACTCTTTTTCTCTCTTTCTCTCTTTCTCTCTCTCTCTCTCTCTCTCTCTCTCTCTCTATATATATATATATATATATATATATATATATATATATATATATATATATATATATAGCTGTATATAGCTGTATCCTTGTATGTATACTTTGCTCATTAGCCATGCACCCTCTAGGACGAAGCTGTGGCAAATTCTCTAAGACAAGGCGCCGTGAATTTTTTAATTTGCCCAGTTGAATAGTTGTCATGTTTTTGTTTTTGTGCGTTAATACGTTGTGTTTTTCTTTACTTAAAAGGAGTAGAGAGAAATAGTAGCTGATATCTACATACACACGAGCATAAAAACATCTCTGTTTGTATATATATATATATATGTGTGTGTGTGTGTGTGTGCGTGTTTGTGTATGTATATATATATATATATATATATACATACACACACATACAAACACACACACACACACACACACACACACACACACACACACACATATATATATATATATATATAAGTAGAAAGAAAGCAAGGAGGAGAATGGAGGATGGGAAGATTGACTCAGAGTTGGGTTTAGTGTTTTGAAGATAAAATAGAGTAAAGAATTTATGCTTTTTTCAATTTTTCAATAATATTTTTAAGCGTCGCTATTCTCGCCATCAGTCGTCGCTATTGTCGTCACCAGTTTCATTGTTTTCCTTCATAATGTAGATGCTCCTAGGTAAAGACGTTGTGGCATAGTCCGAAAATTTCAAGATGTTGGATTACTGGATTACGGAAACGTTAGTCCATCTTCGTAATTGAAGATCGTTTGTGGGTTAAATTTTTTTGAGTGGGAAGAAAGTTCAACGCACAGATATTTTGGCTGATATATTTATAGATGATCTTGCAGAAGTAGTTAACTCCTGTATTGGAGTCTCCTTAACTTGTAAATGTGTTTCTCTCATCTAATTCAAATTTCAGGAAGTAGACCTGGATAGCAAGTCTAATGAGTTGTTGAGATTCAAAAATATTAAAACTATATACCAAACCACACGTGTCACTGAGAACCCGATATTTGAAGCCTGACTGTAAGCCATATGAAATAAGTAAGATAACGGGATCTATACACTGTGCCATATAAGACACTAATTCAGACAGCCAGAGATTTACCCCATTTCCTACCAATTACTGAGCGTCAGGAAACTCGAGCTATATAACTGGTCAAATGAGTCCCCGTGACTCATTTGACCAGTTATATACTACGTCATATGAGTCACTGATTGTGAAAGCTGAAGTTATGCCATAGGCCTATGCAAAGGCTTCTGCTTACCAAAAGTGGCCTATTTGGCACCGTGCATTGGTCGCGTCGCAATGGCTGCGATATACGGCCGCCTCCGATCGGGTGAGGAGCGACTCGTTTCGCCCGTTCCGAGTTTGAGAGTAGATCGAGGCCGTCAACGTCCCCGAGGCCTCCAGTTATTGGAATGATTTTGGTAGCTTGGAGTGTGGTGCCCAATTCTTCCTATATTGGAGTCTCCATATCTTAGTTAATTCACAAATTCTCTCGTTCGTTTCCCGTCAGAAACTGTCTTAATCAAAGACTTGTTAGCAACTAGCACAAAAAATATTCGTTTGCATTAATTTCAGTGAGCTCAAAGAGACAAGACGCAATAATTTTAACCAGCAAAAATTCCTGACTAACTGTAAGTGTTTCGTTACGTGACATCGTACAGAAAATTTGTTTTCCGTAATGCTCACGTCTGATTGAATAAAAAATTACCGAAAGGCTCACACGTGTCATTTGACTCTTAACAAAACAAACGCTGCTTGACTACAAAGTAATGCAATATTGATGTAACATTTATTGGTAGTCAATTCAGAAAATTTTCATCAATTTCTAGATTTTTCTGTGAATCTTTCCTATCTGGGAGATGTGAAATTTTATGTGTTCTGGTTTAGGAGCTCATTTGCATACACAGTTTTCCCTTCATGCTTAGGGCCCATCGAGTTAAAAACCTAACATTGATCAATACTTTAGATTCACTAAGTCAGTATAGAAGATGTTATATTTACTATCATGGAAGAGCGGCGAGCTGGCAGAAACGTTAGCATGCCGGTATTTCGTCTGTCTTTACGTTCTGAGTTCAAATTCCACCGAGGTCAACTTTACCTTTCATCCTTTCGGGGTCGATAAATTAAGTACCAGTTGCGTACTGGGGTCGATCTAATTCGATCAAAATGTTGGGCCTTAGGCCTAGAGTAGAAAAGAATTACTGTCATGGAAAAATATAGAAATATAATTGGTTAATTATAAAATAATTCAATGATACTAGTTGCATACAAAACAACAGAAAATTGAATGTGAGCATAACTTAATGCAATGGAAATTACAAAGCTAATTACAAATATGTCATTAAAAAATAATCTCTATTTTTCTATGATAAATGTTATTTTCATTTTTCTACACTACATCTAACATCAGTCTTATCACAATAATTCAGTGAAGTATAGTCTTTACTGTAACTTCTGAACTATTAATGAAAGAATGTTTGAGTAAAATTACAAAAGTGTAGATTTGTTAGTGAAGGAAAACAGAATTGTAAAAGTTAAATATTTCATTGACAGCATTTGCATGGCAAAAATTATTTTTACATTAGTGTTAATATAGTATTATGAAGTGACACGTTAAAAAATTAACTTTTATAAAGGAATTTTCTTTTATAGTTTATACAGGTTATCGAGACAAAGCCATGCCCTTCATAGTCTTTGTAAGCGTAATGTGGGGGATGTTCAATATGAACGTCTGAAATTTGCAGTATGAAGGTGAAAGAACAGTTGCGAAGAGATGACTAAAGAATTGAGAATAATGGCTTGCGTAGGCATAATGAAACGGTGAGAATCACTATAAGAAGAGAAAAGACGATATATCGATGTGATAAGTGAAACAGAAACCAAATATAAAGATCTGCAAAATTTGTGTGATGTCCATAAAGATATATTAGGAAACTAAATTTGTTAATGAATTACTACGAGTCAAAGCAGAGGTGTATTTCTCTAGTCTTTGTAGTTTTACGAAGATAAGAGGCAAAACTTCCTGTGGATTGAAAACTGAAACCACATTCTCTATAAAAGTTTTACTGCTTCGGAGATTCAGCCAAATATCTCAAATTCATAAAATATTCCTAAAATACCACTGCAAATTATAGATTGCACTGTTTTCCAAAGTGATCTTGTGGTGAGGTAGGGAGACTCAGTTGTCGAGAGCTGAATATATTTGGCATAGATATGAACAAGCTGCCTCTCTTTGGTGTCTT